>NW_027278457.1:0-202896 GCF_030028105.1 Mobula birostris
CCGGATGACTGGAAAATTGCAAATGCTACTCCGCTACTTAACAAGGGTGGGAGGCAGCAGAAAGGAAACTGTAGACCTGTTAGCCTGATATCAGTGGTTGGGAAGTTGTTAGAATCGATTGTTAGGGATGAGATTTGGAGGCACATGACAAGACAGGCATGGTTTCCAGCATGGTTACCAGCATGGTTACCTGAAAGGAAGATCCTGCCTGACAAGCCCACTGCAATTCTTTGAAGAAATTACAAGCAGGATATAGAAAGGAGATGCAGTAGAAATGGCGTACTTGGATTTTCAGAAGGCCTATGGCAAGGTGCCGCACATGAGGCTGCTTAGCAAGGTAAGAGCCCATGGAATTACAGGGAAGTTACTAGTATGGATGGAGCATTGGCTGGTCGGCAGAAAACAAAGAGTGGGAATAAAGGGATCCATTTCTGGCTGGCTGCCGGTTACCAGTGGAGTTCACAGGGTCGGTGCTGGGACCGTTACTTTTTACGATGTATGTCAATGATTTCGACTATGGTATTAAGGGATTTAGATTAGATTAGATTATGAGGACACACAGTCCTCTTTTATTGTCATTTGTGGCTAAATTTGCCGATGGTACAAAGATAGATGGAGGAATGGGCAGTGTTGAGGAAACAGAGAGCATGCAGAGAGACTTAGATAGTTTAGGGGAATAGGCAAAGAATTGGCAAATGAAATACAATGTTGGAAGGTGTATGATCATGTACTTTGGTGGAAGAAATAAACGGGCAGACTGTTATTTAGATGGGGAAAGCATTAAAATGCAGAGATGCCAAGAACTTGGGAGTCCTTGTGCAAGATACCCGAAAGGTTAACCTGCAGGTTGAGTCGGTTGTGAAGAAGGCGAATGCAATGTTGGCATTCATTTCTAGAGGTGTAGAATATAGGCAGAAAATGACTAGGCACAGCCAAGAAGGGCCAAAAGGCCTGTTTCTATGCTGCAGTTTCTATGGTTTCTATAAGAGCAGGGATGTGATGTTGAGGCTCTATAAGGCAATCGTAAGACCACTCTTGGCATATTGTGCAATTTTGGGCTTCTTATGATAGAGAGGATATACTGATATTGAACAGGGTTCAGAAAAGATTCAGTAGAATGATTCGAGGAATGAGAGGGTTACTGTAGGAGGAACGTCTGGCAGCTCTTGGGCTGTATTCCCTGGAGTTCAGGAGAATGAGGGGGGATCTCATAGAAACATTCCAAATGTTAAAAGGACTGAAAAGTTTAGAGATGACAAAGTTATTTCCCAATTGTTGGGGATGCTAGGACAAGAGGGCATGACTTCAGGATTAAAGGACGTCCTTTTAGAACTGAGATGCAGAGAAATTACTTTAATCAGAGGGTGGTAAATCTGTGGAAATCCACAAGCGGCTGTGGAGGCCAAGTCACTGGGTGTATTTAAGACAGAGATAGACAGGTTCCTGATTAGCCAGGGCATTAAAGGTTTTGGGGTGAAAGCGAGGGAGTGGGCGTGAGTGGATGAAGTGGAGAAGCGCACGATTGAATGGCGGAGCAGAATCGAGGGGCCGAATGACCTACTTCTGGTCCTATATTTTATGGTTTTATGCCGCGACGCCTCGCACAGAATTGGACCGTTAATTGGCTATGTTTTTGAAAAGAGGGGCATCGGGAATAATTAGGTCCAGATCTCATAAATGCTCATATTAGAGATAGGGGAGGGCCGTCTGAATAGGAAATACAACCATTAGCCACTCTATTCGGTGGATATGTATACCAGCTCGTCAATGCGATCCAGTGAATCATGTGGCAGCAGCTTAAAACATGAAAACATGCAGGCATGGTCAATACGTATGAAGGGTGTTCAGGGGCAACTTCAAGATGGGGAACAAAAGTGATCGAAGTGTCTTTGACCGTGGGAGGATTGTTGGTGCCAATATCTCAGAAACTATTCAGCTCCTGGGACATTCACGCACAAATTGTTCCGTTTACAGAGAATCATGCAAAAAACAAAAGACAAAAAAAAAAAAAAAAAATCAAGTGTGCGAGAACATCGCCCTAATTAGAGAGATCAGGGAGACCGGCCAGGCGGAAACAGGCAGTTATCTGGGCGAGAACCCGCTCTAATGAGAGAGATCAAGGGGATTGGCCAGACTGATTCCGTCTGATAGGAAAGCAGCAGCAAATCAAATATGCACACGTTATAAAAGTAGTGTGCAGTGCAGCATCACTGAACGGGTAACATACCGAGCATTGAACTGGACGAGCAACAGTAGCAGAAGGTCCCGGACATACACTCAGTTTCCACTTCATTAGGTACAGAACGAACATAATAAAGCGCCCACCGTGTCTGCACTTCGGTATGTTTTTGTCAACAGCCAGTGAATTTACTTGGAGAAAATTTATATTAAATACCGTTGCTTGCTGTACCCCGTTATTGCTAAAAAAAAAATACGCATACAAAAAAAAACCAGATCCAACAAGCCGTGCGATTTTAGAGACCGTATTGATCTGGTAGTAACACTAGACGCATTGCCGCAACGAATGGGCGCATGGAAACACCGTGACTTTTCCCCGTATAGTCTCTGTTCTTACCTCGTGCTCAACTCCTGAGTCTGGTCCCAGCCTATCGAAGCAGCTGAATTTTATTTTGGATCTTTTTGGATCTCCCCCTCCCCCTCCCACTTTTAAATCTCTTACTAGCTCTTCCTTCAGTTAGTCCTGACGAAGGCTCCCGGCCTGAAACGTCGATTGTACTTCTTCCGAGAGATACTGCCTGGCCTGCTGCGTTCAGCAGAAACTTCGATGTGTGTTGCTTGAATTTCCAGCATCTGCAGATTTCCTCGTGTTTGAGCTGAATTTTATGTGCCCTAACTGTGAGGGAACACACCCTGAGCAAGGGTCAGTTGATAACACGCTCATAAATCCAAACAGCACACTTTTCAGCACGTAACGCCACATCCTGTTCCACAACGCTCATGTTAAAGCATTTGTATCGCTTGAATGCGCATTTCTAACATACGGCTCCAACCCGAGCTACTACGACAGTGCACAATTGCAATGAGTAACTTCCACTGGAAAATTTGATCTGCTCCAGAGAGCGATCACAACCCGCATCCTGGTTCCATTCGGTTGGTGTCGGCGCTTTGATTTATTATTCACCCTGGGCCCAGTTTATTGCCAGACTATAAACTCCAGTGACAGCTCAGGGCAAAGACCGCTGCGTGTTTACTGCACAGGCACCGCAGACGGAAGAACTCTGTTAGGTGTGATCATATATTTTGCCTTTGGAATATATATATATTTATGAACACTGGATCCTTCCTTTCTCCAGCCTTAACTGCTCTCCCATCGCGTAGACTTGCGCTGATCTTAAAGTTAGCCCGTTTATACAGCCAGCTTTAGCAGTTGTCTGATGGTGGTCTATTGGAGTAATGGGCCAGCTGGGGAGAAACATGCCGAGATTATCACCTCTCCCAGATAGCTACGGGTCAAAGTCGACAGCAGATTAAGAACCCCCTTCTCCTTCACTTTACTACGCACACACTGGAAACACGTTACCATATCCCAGCAGCAATCATATCAAATTACGACCATTCTCGCCTGTGAATTTGCCTGATGTCTAATTTATTTTATACATACACTTACCGTTCTGCGTCAGAGGTCGATAGAAAACTCCTGAACATAAAATTAGCTGGATCTTTCATCTGTCAATGTGTTCTGTGGTATCAGCGACCTTAGACCTGCTTCAGCGAATAAACTCGTTAAAATTTTATGGACCCTAACAGTAGGTAAACACACCTTGAACACACCTTCAGATGATAACACACTCATAACCTGAACTTCACCCTTTACGCTACACCTTGTTTCATCACACTTTTCTTCAAACACGCAAATACTCATTTTACATCAATGAGTCTTTGTAACATGTGTTCCGAGTCAAAAATTATTAATTCAGAGCACCATAGCAGTGGCCACGTTTTCTCTAGAAAAATTGGTCTACTGCAGAGAGGAATCGCAACCTGCAGTTGGTTCGATTCGGTTGGTGTCGGCGCTTCGATTTATTCTTCAGCTTGGGACCAGTTTGTTGTCACACTATAAACTCCAGTCACAGCTCAGGGCGAAGTCCGCTGTGGAGGTATTACTCAGAGGCAGCAGAAGGAAGGACGCTGTGAAATATCATGAACTATTACACATTTTTCATTTTTTTCCCCTTTTGAACACGAGACATTTTCCCTCTCCTGGTTTTAACTTTGGCCCAGCTGCCTGGAGCCGCACTGGTCTCAGAGTCAGCCCGATAATAAAACTGTCTTCAACAGTTGCACCCAGTTGCACCATTACAGCAATCGGCAAAGTAGCAGCTGTGCCGAGATTACACTTCCCAGAGATAACTACCGGTCAAAGGCGACAGCAACATAGGCGCGCCCTTCCCCTTCAGATGACCGTTCTTACTGGAAACAGTAAGTAACCAAATCACAGCACCAATCATATGACATCACGGCCATTTCCCGCGGATGAATTTGCATCCATCATACTTAACTGATAGATACATCTCTTCAGTAAGTGATGGAAAGACTAGGGACATTAAATTCACTGGGTCACTTAATTCTCAGGTCTGGCTGCTGGTTTATTGAATTCAGAGTAGGGCATTTGACCTCTCAGGCATTTTCCGCAGCTGAACTCTGACCTCAGCGCGCCCTCTCTTGTGCCTGCCTGCAGCAGTTCCCTCCCTTGTCCATCGAGGGTCTGTGGAGCGCGGAACGAAACATACTGAGAGATAAATTGGAGCAGAATAAACAAAGGAGAGTCACTGAATGTTGTTTACTTGGATTTTCAGAAGGTCGTTGACAAAGTGAAGCACAGGAGTCTGCTAAAAAAGATAAACGTTCCTCATAATACAGTAAAGATACCGCCATAGATAGATGAATGGCTGACTGGGTGGAGGCAGACAGTGAGAATAAAGGGGACTAGTCAGAATTAGGGCATCATATGTCAATGAATCCGGTTGATGAAACTGGTGCTTTTGTGGCCAAATTTGCGGACAATCCAAACGTAGATTTTAAAAACGCAAACAACAGGAATTCTGCAGATGCTGGAAATTCAAGCAACACACATAAAAGTTGCTGGTGAATGCAGCAGGCCAGGCAGCATCTCTAGGAAGAGGTGCAGTCGATGTTTCAGGCCGAGACCCTTCGTCAGGACTAACTGAAGGAAGACTGATTAAGGGATTTGAAGTTGGAGGGGGAGGGGGAGATCCAAAATGATAGGAGAAGACAGGAGGGGGAGGAATGGAGCCAAGAGCTGGATAGGTGATAGGCAAAAGGGATACCACCCCCCCCCCCCGTCTTTCTTCCCGGACCTCCTGTCCCATGATCCTCTCGTATCCCTTTTGCCTATCACCTGTCCAGCTCTTGGTTCCATCCCTCCCCCTCCTGTCTTCTCCTATCATTTTGGATCTCCCCCTCCCCCTCCAACTTTCAAATCCCTTACTCGCTCTTCCTTCAGTTAGTCCTGACGAAGGGTCTCGGCCTGAAACGTTGACTGCACCTCTTCCTAGAGATGCTGCCTGGCCTGCTGCGTTCACCAGCAACTTTTATGTGTGTTGCCCAAACATAGGTTGTAGGGTACATGGTCTTGAGGAAGCAGAAAGTTTGCAGAAGACCTTGGACAGGTGAAGAGAGTAGGCAATGAAGTGGCAGATGGGCTGTACTGCAGGGAATTGTATGGAAATACGCTCTGTTAGGAGCAATAAAGGTAAAGACTATTTTCTGATCGGGACAAATCAGAAAAGAAGAGGTGTAACAGGAGTTCAGAGGCCTAGTGCGGGATTCTCTAGAGGTTAATTGCCAGTTTGAGACAGATATAAGAAAGGTAAATGCAGTGTCAGCATTTATTTTGAGAGAACTAGAAAATAAAAACAGATATGTAATGCTGAGCCTTTATAAGGTTTCGGTGGGGCCGCAGTTGGAATATGGTGAACGGTTCGGGTCCTTATCTAAAACGGATGTGCCGGCATTGGACAGAGTCCAGAGGGCGGTCACGAGAATGATGCCCGGAATAAAAGAGTTATGTACGAGGAATATTTTAGTACCGTGGGCTTTGGTCGCTGGAATTTGGAAGAATGAGTCGGGGATCTCATTGAAATCTATCGAATATTGACAGGTCGAGTTAGAATGGACCTGGAGAGGCTTTTGATGTAGTGCTAGAGTCGAGGGCCAGAAGGCACAACCTCAGATAAGGACGTCCCTTTAGAGAAGCAGATTCTGTAGCTTGAAGTTATGGGTTTGTGGAATTTATTGCCACGAGTAGCCATGAATGACAAGTAATTGGGCATACTTAAAGTGGCAGTTGAGGAGGTGGACAGGTGATAAGGTTGTCAAATGTGACGAGGAGAAGGCAAGGGAAACGGGTTGAGACTGATAATATGTATGACCACAGGACTATAAGACATAGGAGCAGAATTAGGCCATCTGGCCTATCGACTCTGCTCCACCATTCAATCATGGCTGATCCTTTTTTTCTCTCCTCATGAACTCCAGTCCCCATCCTTCTCCCCATATCCTTTGATACCATGTCCAATCAGAAAACTACCAATCTCTGCCTTAAGTACACCCATCGACCTGGCCTCCACAGCTGGATGTGGCAATATATACCACAAATTCACCACCCTTTGGCTGAAGAAATCTCTACGCATCTCTGTTTTGAAAGGGCGCCCCTCTATCCTGACGCTGTGCCCTCTTGTCCTAGACTCCCCCACCATGGGAATCATCTTTTCCACATCTACTCTGTCTAGTCCTTTCAACATTCAAATAGTTTCAATTAGATCCCCCTCCCATCCTTCTAAATTCCAGCGAGTACAGTCCCGGAGCCATCAAATGTTTCTCGTATGATAACCCTTTCATTCCTGGAATCATCCTGGTGAATTTCCTCTTGATTCTCTCCAAAGTTAGTACATATTTTCTGAGATGGGGGACCAAAAACTGTTCACAATACTCAAGGTGAGGCCTCAGCCATGATGCAATAGCGGAGAAACATCGATGAGATGAATAGCCTAATCCTGCTCCTACAATATATCTTGTGGCATTGAGGCCAAATTTGGCGGTAAACTAATGATGAATGTTGTTTTTCATGACTTATATAATAAACCGTCTGGCGTCCCTGTGACAGAAGTTGGAGCTTGGATGTTTTAAAGTGACAGATTCAACAAAGAGTCTCCCAGATAAACATGTCGCGACGAGGATGGGATTCGAGCCCAGGCGTGCAGAGCACAATGGATTAGCAGTCCATCACCTTAACCTCTCAGCCACCCCATCTGCTCTACTCTCTCTTGTTTCTAAGTTCTGAATTTCTTCAGAGCACTTACAGACTCTACTTATCATCAAAACATTTGTGTTCAGATTTTATGTCAATTAACTTTCCTTGCCGTGCTTACCAGAATTCATGGACGTGGATAAGAAAAGTTTAGAGAGATTTGTGCCAAGCACGGGAAACATGGAAATAACTAATGCAGGCACCTTAAACGCTATTGACTTGCTGTGGCATAAGTATGGAATCCGTGCTCTGTAACTCGGAGAAACTGTGAATGTTTTGAGTTGTAAAATGAGATAAATTTATGTTGTATTAAATAAAATTTCAATAGCTTTGTTATCATATTGCTCGATTTCGTAAACAGATATTATAAGAATTTGCCATCTGGTTCGAGAATGACGATTTTCCGTGTTTTGGGCAAATGCAATAACCCGATAGTTACCACATTATGACGCGTTGAAGGGCACACCCGGCTGTGCGCAGCCGCAGATCTGAACACCCTAACGCTTACCCGACACATTCACATGGCAAACAACAGGAATTCTGCAGATGCTGAAAATTCAAGCAACACACATAAAAGTTGCTGGTGAATGCAGCAGGCCAGGCAGCACCTCTTCCTAGAGATGCTGCCTGGCCTGCTGCGTTCACCAGCAACTTTTATGTGTGTTGCTTACATTCACGTGGCTGCTTGTTTCTGTAATACCAGACCAACGGCTGAAATACCTAAAAAAGAGATCAAGTTCACTCTATCAATAACGTATTGAATGTGGTGGACCATTTTCACTTATTCCAATCCCACAATATAACGCAGCCGCAAAAGATAGTGGTGTGTGCCTTTTAGAGTTCCTTTCTGTGTGACAGAAAGAGAATATTGAATTTAAGAGAACATCCCAAAGCAGGAATGAATGGAGAGATATTAGCAACAATGGTCGAATGTTCACCTGGGATGAAATCCCTGCATGTGAGTACTTTTATCTCGGTCAGGAGACCATTCCACACGTGGAAACTCCTTGCAGCAGTCAGCATGTTCCCCATTTCCCCCCTCGGCCTTTCGCACATAACAGGACTGTGTGGCCTAATGGATAATGTCTTACTATCTCTTCTTTCAGTTAGTCCTGACGTAGGGTCTCAGCCCGAAACGTCGACTGTACCTCCTCCTATAGATGCTGCCTGGCCTGCTGCGTTCACCAGCAATTTTTGTGTGTGCTGCTTGAACTTCCAACATCCGCAGATTTCCTCGTGTTTCCATCCTCCATATGTTGTATCGCTTTATTTCATTTTGGCCTTTTGTAAAAAAAAATGTCGCAGAAAGGGCAGGTTTGTTGTACGTTCAGTTCCCATTAAGATGTTTAAAAACTGATGTGCAGCAAATTCCAGAATTCACTTCTACTGTTGGCTGAAATCAGTGTTTGACTATTGCTTTAAAATGCAGATAGATGAATTTGCGTATTTGTTTCTAACAGTAAGAATACCGTTTCCAACTGGCAAAGCCGTGTCTCACTTTTATATTGATGAGGGAGACAGATTTGAAATTCTGAAGCTACTGGAAGTTCCTGGGTATCCCCCCTGCTCGCCTGATAATTCTACTTCAAAGATCACCCGGTAAGATGATCCGGGCGCAATCTGCTATAGAGCTGCAAAGTGATCGATGGCGCTAAATGTCAGTCAGTGAAGAATCCCCATTAAAAATACAACAATTTGAGCAAAAGATCCGTCAGTGGTAATGGAGACCCCCTCAATAGTTTTATCCGCAGGGGTAGTATTTGGAATTAGGGAGTGTTAGTGTGTTGCCAATACATGTAAACCAATTCCATTACACAGTTTTCGCAGATTAAAACGGACAGAAGTTGAGCAAACCTGGAGAATGTATAACAGTCATTATTACCAATGGAACTCCTGCGGCACTGAAGACAGATGAAACAAATTAAATCCAGATTTTCCGGAGTCAGTCGCTCTCCTGCAGTTATGTTTCCGGTGCCTTGTTCTACAATCGCCATTGTTCAATCTCTCAATCCATTTCCTCCCTTTACTTGGTGTGGATCGCCGACACAGGCGGCAACGATATCAAATCCCAATGGTAAATGAAGTGAAAGGTTCACTTGTAAACATCAGTTGGCAGTGAAAGTCGTTGTTGTTGTTGGACTGGAGCAGACCGGCCTGTAGGTTTGCACAGCTGAGATTTCCCAAGGTCCCAAATGAAATGTACCTGTCAATAGACAATAGACAATAGGTGCAGGAGTAGGCCATTCGGCCCCTCGAGCCAGCACCGCCATTCACTGTGATCATGGCTGATCATCCACTATCAGTATCCAGTTCCTGCCCTATCCCCTGTCGTCGTGGAACTAACTTTCCAGACCAAGTGGGCAGGGGATATTGTTTCATTGGATTCATATTTCCAGAACCTTTGCTTGGTTGTGCATGTGTGCTAAATAAATGACGTAAAAAGCATTTCCACCTTATTTCGTGAATAGGACAATATGAAAGTTTCAGAAGGAAGTTCGTGCAGCTGATCCACTTCTGGTACAATTGCAGGCTTGACCGGTCTGAGGAGGGATATGAAAACAAATGAGACGGACCTGTAGCTCATTGAACGAATAGAACAAGCGGCAATCTAACTATTCCGGAAGGCGGCAGTCATCCGTCACTTACTGATATGAAGATGACTGGTTTCTGTATTGGTCATTGTCTTTAGTACAGCTACGTGTCCCGTTTAACTTCGCTTTTGCAAAATAAATCAGCGTTAAGCTTTAATATTAATGCAAATATTTCTCTTGCCAATTAAACGATAAACATCAAAATTGAATGCTAAGAGATTCTACGGAAAAGAGTACAGCCGAGGTTTAAGTCCTGCCGAAGCGTCGACTGTACATGTTTCCAGAGATGCTGCCTGGCCTGCTGAGTTCCTTCAGCATTTTGTGTGTGCTGCTCAGATTTCCAGCATCTGCACATTTTCGCTTGTTTGTGATTGAATGCCAAGAGCATTACCTTTCAGTGATATGGAAAGATTGGAGCGAGGGTTAGATTATCCGTGGAAGATGAAAAACTGTGAAGGAATTTGCCAGGGTTTTATGAAAATTTGCAGGGTAGAGTCAAAGTAGATGGAGCGGGAAAAGTTTGGAGGAGCATAACTGTGATATTTAGGTAGGTTGTCGGACTAATGGGGAATATGACAGATGAAATTCAGCGCTGATGACAGCGTCATGTTATATTTTGACTCCCAATAATAAAACAGACCTCTTGCACCGCACTCTCCAACTGACTGCACGTGGTTCCAAGTGGCCACACAGACCGACCCCACCTTCGGCATCATATAGGCCTCCAGAGACAGATTAGCTCCTCCATTAGCCTCATCAAATTACCTAACGATTCAGCATCAGCTGTACCCATTGAAACCGGTCTCTCCACAATTCTCCACCACTGACTATTCCTCCTCACCATGCTCTGTAATTGAACACACCCTTTCTCCGCCAGCTCTCAATAACCACGCGTCTTCCCAGCAGCCCGTCCTGCTGTGCCGAACCCTCCCACACAAATCCCAGTGAGTCCATTCCGTCATCACAGTGCCTTCGCATTGAAATTATGAATTCCACACGTTTTACACATACCCAAAGACCACACACTACATCATCGAATCCTCCTCCTAAATCTACTTCTTCCCGATCAACATATGGCAATGAATCTGATCATCTCTGTCAGCTTCTCCCAGTGATATCATCAGATCCAACAGCATGCACCCCTGCAGCCTCGGCGTCCCATTAACCCTGATTGCGTAATCCCCCCATTGACCACCTCTCTCAGCAGTTCCTCTGACCCCACTCATAAGCACAATTCCCAATGACCCCACAACCTCGAGTGGTCACACAACTTCCCATATGTTATCTCTGACAACAGAATTCCTCCACCTTCCGACACGTCCCCTATAGTTCCTGCTGATGCCACATCGGCACGTCCAGAATGACGCGACACCCCACTAATTGCTATTGAAGCTACACTGTTTCCACATTACAAACAGCACCACAGCACATCCAAGAGCCCCTAATGACGTCACATTTCCACGTCCTCAGTAATCACACACTATCACAGCAGTTTGTCAGAGTATTGGCCACTCAACCTGCCGATTATTTCTCACTGACCCCCAGGTCTCAACTTTTCCAATGACGACATGCCTCGCATATTCTCTCTGAGTACCCTCCTCCACAGCAGTTCACACAGCGCCCATGCCTCCTGAAAAGACCCCAGAGTTCCGAGGCGTCTGACATTGACCACACACCACTCTCGTACACCACATTCGCCCACACACTCAGCCTGTATCTCACCCACCGGACCTGAAACCGTCCCCATACTTCCGCACCAACACCACACCTGCACCTCCAGCGAAACAAGGCCTAACGATTCTCTGGCCCCATAACTACACATAAGCCGCTCCCATAGACACCATCAGATCCCTGGCGCTAAGTAAACCCTTTCGATCAGCCACCACAGACCCCACTCTTCCACTATCAACTTCCACATCTGCAGCAACGCAGATTACTAACAACACACACACACACACACACACACACACACACAGTTATCTAACTGACCGCTCACCCCCTCCGGACTGGATAAATGTCAATGCTTGAGACGATGCCTCTCGTACGACATTTCACGGGTCTCCTGTCGGCAGTAGAAATCTCCAATAAACTAATCCGCTATTACCAAGAGGATGAAGTGAAATTGTGCTGATTATGAATGGAGAAAGGAGACTAAAAAGAGAAAGGGTCAGGTTTTGGGAAGTGACCAATCACTGATCGCGACTGAATTGTGGTCATTTGCCCCATCTTCTATGCGCTGACAACTCTCTGAGCAGACTGGATATCTCTGCTCCCTGCCCCGGTTCCAAAGCTCCATCTAATCGCAACATGATCTGCGTATGTAGCTGCCTTCAAAGACTCCTGGTGAATCTACGTTATTAGTTAGTGCCTTCCAAATGACAAACACTGATTCTTTGACGTTTTAAAGGCCGTGAATCTCTAACTCTCCGACCATTAGCCCTCCACCATTATATCGTCCTTTACACCCGCTCAATGCTTTATGTCTTGTTTGTAAAATCTATTTTGAACCTTGTCTTCACTCAGAGGTTCACTCGGCTTCTCCGGTGTAAATGGAGGTTACCGCCTGGTACCTTGTCTTCACTCAGAGGTACACTCGGCTTCTCCGGTGTAAATGGAGGTTACCGCCTGGTACCTTGTCTTCACTCAGAGGTACACTCGCTTCTCCGGTGTAAATGGAGGTTACCGCCTGGTACCTTGTCTTCACTCAGAGGTACACTCGCTTCTCCGGTGTAAATGGAGGTTACCGCCTGGTACCTTGTCTTCACTCAGAGGTACACTCGCTTCTCCGGTGTAAATGGAGGTTACCGCCTGGTATCTTGTCTTCACTCCGTGCAGTACTAGGCCTGCTGTCCGACGCAATGCCCCAGCCAAGGTCAAGTTTCCCACAGCAGCACACAATCACGTCGAGGACTCGGATAGAGCAGCATCCGTAGAGGGGAAAATGAATGTCGGCATTTCAGATCGAAACTCGGTTTCAGGACTGGCGATTCATCGTGATTTCCGTGTTTCGCATGTATTCACTAATCCTATTCCTTTATGAGGTATCACAGTTTCTTGCATTCTGTGTCAGGTGGATACGGAAGGAACTGAGATAGACCGAGTTTCTGTTCACTATATTTATCGCTTACCACCCATTTCTCTGGAAGCCTGATTGTTGCGCCTCAGGAAGGAAAGTTTCAACTTTGATGTTTACACGCAATAGATTGTTATTATATGGTCTGTTGACAAGGATGAAACAAGGTCTGTGGAGTGGATCGACCACGGCCGCGAGAGGATGGGAAGACACGCAGACGGGGAGACGGGGAGACAAGGACCTAGCAATCACACTCGGCATAAATCGCGGATTAAATTACAGTTTATTCACTGTTATACATTTTCTTCCGTGAAGAAGCATCGAAAATCACAGAGAGCTATCTATAGAAACTGAGCGGACAAACTGAGAGATCGTTTCCCTATCAGCAATAGGTAGCTAACGGGTCGCCCTACTGATCAATGTTTGGCGTCTGATCTTGACAATCAATATCGAAAATTCTGCTCTGCGTTCAATCCCAGATTTTTAATTAACATAATAAATTGCAAATTCACGAATGGACTTCAATCTGAAACTCAGTGGAGTATTGCATAGAATTCCCCCTGGATACGTTGTAAATTTGGAGCACTAGCAGATGGAATTTAATTCGAACAAATTAGCGTTAATGAATTTTGGAGCTTCCAGTAACGTAAGCAGTAAATACACAGAGTAAATTGTTTGCACCGAGGAAAGCCAATACTATAGTTCCACGAAGGTTGCCCTTTCTATGAGAGATGATTAACTGCGCGATGAAGAAGATTGGCGACATGATTGTGTCTGTAATTCTGGGCCTAGAACTGAAATGTTGGGTCGTTATATTGCAACGTCACGGTGCTGCAGTCTAGCTCACCGCATTATGGTGATGAAGTGATCATTTGAAGTGAGTGCAGGTGATACCTTCCAGGATTTTTTCTTACATTGCACAAATCAATACATTGATTTATGAAACCGAATTTGCAAAAAAAAACTATATTTACGATCCTAACTACTTTGCCGCCACTTTCGACGAATTATGGATCCGTATACCCAGATCAATTTGTCCTACCACACTCCTCAGTACTCGACCGTTCACTTTAAAAGACCTTCCTTGGATGGTGCTACCAAAGTGCAACACTTCGCACGTGTCTGCATTACATTCCATCTGCCACTTTCAGCCCATTTTTTCCCAGATGATCCAGTTCCCTTTGCGAGCTATGATAACCTTTCTCGCTGTGGCCACATTATCATCTAGATCATTGATATAGATGACAAATAACAACGGACCTAGCACTGATCCCTAGTCAGAATTTGGATAGACATGGACTGCTTATACATGGTTATACATTACCTACCACGAACAAAGTCCGTGCCTGTTTAAATACTCATATATCCAGTCCCTCAGAATACCTTCCAATAACTTTCCGACAACTGATAACAGACCTCTAACTTTCTGGTTTATGTTTAGATTGTGGAACAATATTGGTTATCCTCCAATCCGCGGGCATCTCTCTTGTCACTAAGGATGATTTAAATATCTCTGCAAGGGCCCCCGGCAACTTCTGCAATGAACTTGCCCTTAATAGTGTATCGTCTCCGTGCACTCTCCTAAAGAAGGTGCAACATTTCACACTCAGCACACACTGAATGCTGGAGCAACTCAGCCGGGCAGCACCAGCTGTGGAAAACAATAGTGGGTGTCTCGGGCCGAGGCCCTTCGTCAGGACGGAATTCAATCAGTTCAATTATGAACTTTTGCACTTTCTGACACGAAATCCAAAGAGGCAGCATAATGTTCGTGTCGAGACACTTAACAATGTTTACGCGAAGACCGATATTGGTATCGAAGTTCATACTGCCATGAAAATGTCTACACATGTAGACAGGGTAGTAAAGAAGGCACGGCGGATGTCTGCCATTGTTACTGAAAGAACCGACCATCCAGAGATTGGGAGTTTATGATGTATCTTTATGAAGCTCCAGTGAGGTGGCAGTGGAGTATTGCATTTAGGTCTGGTCGCTCCATCTCAGCAAGCATGTGGAGGATCTCATAATGAAGCAGATGATGCCTGAATTAGAAGGCATGTGCTGTCGGGGAATTTGGATAAAATCAGTTGCTATGTTTGGTACTGCGAAAACTGAGTGGATATTTGAGAAAGATTCATGAGATTATGAGGGGCCATAGGTAGAACTGTGAGTCAGTATCAATTTGGCAGCGTTGAAATGCGTATCATCAGAGTTCATGTACTTTAGAGGAGGTAATTTCAAAGATCTATTCAGAGATACTGGTTAGTACCGAGTATGGACGTGCGGTGGCACAGGTGAATGTGAAGTAGGCGTTCAAGAAGTTCCTGAGCACATTGTTGGGCAGGGTTGCGAATCTGCTGTGACCTAAGAATAAGCGAGAGACCTGTTCCCTAAAGCAGAAGGGCAGTGTTCAAGTCAACAGAGCAGACCAGGAAACAGCCGTAGGGTGATCGATAGGGTATTCAGGTAGAAAAGAATGTGGTCATTAACTTTGACAGAGATTTACAGAGATCAACTGAAAGCAGTGAAGGACAACACATCTGTGGCGCAGGGGACGAAGAAGTGTGTGACCGTCATGGGATGGAAATAGGATCAGCAACCAGAACAGAGAACCCATGGGAAACTTCCCCTCCATAGCAAGTATCTCACTTCAGATACTGTGAGGAGTGACGCCCTAGCAAAACAAAGCCACCGGGTCTGACTGTCTGACACAGAACAGAATGGAAACAGACAGATAGTAATGACAGGGGATTCAATGTTTATAGGGACAGGCAGGTTCTGTGAACGAAAACGATATTCGAAGATCATAAACCTCCAGGCTTACCAGTGTTGGATAAATCTTGGATAATGTCCATAGCATTCTTAAGTGGGAACGGGAGTGGGCGAGCAGCATGAGGTCGTGGTTCCGGGGGGTATCAATGCTACGGGCAGAGAGTGTGACCATGTCCTGCAAAGTGAGTTTAGGTTGTTAGGTGATATAATAGGGGACCAGACCTCAAGGTTGATTATCTCAGGATCTGTAACCATGCCAAATGCCCCAGACGCTCGGAATATGAACATAACACAGTTTAGCATGTGGCTCAACAGATAGTGCAGGAGAGAGAACTACAGAGGTTTGGATCTTTGGAGTCTCCTCCACAGAAGCTAGGACATTTCCAACGGAGACAGATTGCACATCAACTGCATTGGGACGATTATCCTTGCAGTAAGGGTTTCCGGTCCTACTCATGGACATTTGAACGAAAGCTGCAGAAATATGGAAACCCGTGTGCCAGGATAGCTGGTGAAATAGTTGTGGGGAAAGTAGGGTTTAGGCCTACATGCAAAGACATGACCGAAGATTTGCGCATTGTGGGACAAATATTCTGAGTTGCCTCTATTTCAGTACAATGAGCATTGTTGGTAAGGCAGTGATATTATATGTTGGATCAGCACGTGGATTCTGATGTGCGACCATTAGTGACAATTACGTGCAAGAGGGCAGAGCTCGAATTTCACTGTTCCGAGGTTCTATTGTTTCATAACGAATGGAGAGGTGGATATTTATGGGGAAAACGGTGCCATTACTCGTCATGGAACATGCCATAACAGTGCTCATGCAGGACCACCTCGAGGTCTTCTATAACGAGTCTATATGAGAAGGACAGAATACAAACTAACTCATGATCATGTTTTTCAGGTTATATCAAAGATCAGCGGGATTTAGAGGAAAACATTTGCAGAAATTTCCGATAGTCGAAAGGGAAATAAGGTTGTGATTGAAGATAATTTTAATTTTCCATGTGATGAATGCGTCTCGGATACTGTAAATTGTTGGAAGGGGTAAACTTTGCATAATATGTTCAAGTAAGTTTTCTAAAAAATTATATAGCAGTCCCAACTAGAGAGAGCGAGATACCGGCCCCCCCTCTTAGGGAATGAGACAGGGCAGGTGGCAGAAGTGTGTGTACGAGAAAACATATGCCCAATGATCTTACTGTCATTAGCTTGAAGAACGACTGGATTGGTGCTCAGTTCGAGATCCGAAAATTGGAGAACGACCAGGTTCGATTGCATTGTAAAGGATCTGTAGCAGGTGTGATTTCGATTAGGATGGGTTCCTTATATCAAAGGGATGCTTGGTGTCACGAACCCCATGACAGGAATAAAGAACCAGCAGAGATGGAAAACACTTTGGAGTCTAGTATTGCTATAAACTAATAATATTTATTAGTAACTACTCAATACAGTAACATAAATGTAGATAAATCAAACAGGTTAGCAATGATTCTCTATGTAAGTATATCAGTAGGTGTGGAAATACATGTATGAAAAAACAAACTTCTTTAAGTCTAGGGGTTAAAAGATACAGTCTTACGATGATGGGTAAAGTTCAGCTTAGTGCAGTTCAGCTCGTGGTATTGAGTTGAATAGTGATGGAGAGAGAGAGGGAGAGATTTGAGTCTTCAGGTGAGCTGATGCCGTCAATCTTCTCGCTGTGCTTCGAAATCCTTTAAAAGTCACCGACTGTGACTTCAACAAAGGGGATCAGTTTTCTGTGGTGGAGCTATCCCCCAGGTGAGGGTGGGCACATGGACAAGTCCCCACCAGTCAACCCTTTTCCTCCTTCCATTGCAAGAGCGATGGATCGATCCGCCTGATCGATCCTCCAAAACCCACTTTTCTTGCGGGCACAACAATGCTCATTCAGTGTCCAGAACCTGTGTCTCAGGTCTATCATCTGACCTCCTATTTTATTTTCCCCTGCTGAACATCAACTGTCATTCAAATAACTCCTCCTTCCTATCTCTGTGAAGAAATGCACAAGCAGGTGAACTGTCCTTGAGAAGCGCCAACAACCTGCCGAAAATCATAACATCGAGTGTCCATTAAATAACGCGGCCTTTGGTCACCATAGCAACTTACTCCATTAAATAACACGGCCTTTGGTCACCATAGCAACTTACTAGCTGCTCGGCGCTGTCTCCGACTCAGCAGAAATCCAAAAGTTAACCAGTTCTTAAAGTGGCAGTCCAACAGTTAGTCATCATCTCTCTCTCTTTCTCTCTCTTTCCAAAGCAACATGTCGGTGTTAAATAACTGTCTCGCTCTCTTTTCAAAAGCACAGTTCATAGGGATGCTTCAGGATTCCGTCACGCTCCCCTTCCTCGGAGAAAAAAATGACGAATACGATTTTTTGACTAAATGTAAATTACAGAGTTTGCAACAATACAGGTTAAATTATCAGATAACACAGCAAAAATGTGCATAATTTGCAACTTAATATCTGGATAACTAATCAGCTATAATATTGTCAGTACCTTTCACATGTTTGATTTTTAAGTCACCTTCCTACAATATCAGACTCCAATTTAACAACCCTCTATTCTTATCCTTCATCTTAATTAGAAACACCCACAGATTATAACCCATGTAAACCACAAGTGGTCTCTGGGCAACAGAAAGATTTCGAGGCCCCTGCACATAGACCTCAAAATGTGGTCAGATCAGAATAAGTGCTAATAATTCATTTTCAAGAGTTGAATAATTTTTCTGGTGTACATTAAGTTTCTTTGTGAAATAAACTACTGGATGTTCAGTGTCATCCACACCCTTCTGTAACAGTACTGCCCCAGCAGCTTCGTCACTAGCGTCCGTTGCTATAGAAAATTGCTTTGAGAAAACAGGTGCTTTGAGCACAGGATGGTTTTCAGACGTTCAAATGTCCCCTGGCAAAGGTCATTCTATACAAATCTTTCACTCTTCCCTAGGGGTTTTGTTAGGGGGAGAACGATGTCAGCAAAGTTCTTACATAACTTACAATAATACCTAACCATTCCTAAAAACCTTCTCAAAGCCGGAACAGGAACTTCAGCAATAGCTTGCCCTTGGCCTGTACAGGAGCCAGTTGGCCTTGGCCTACTACGTAGCCAAGATAAATAACAGTAGCATGATTAACCTCACTCTCATCAAGGTTCATGGTAAGATTGGTTTTGGAAAGTCTCTCAAACAGTTTCTCTACAGCTGCAATATGCTTTTCCCACGTGTCATTCCAGACCACTAAATCATTGATATAAACCCCACCCCCCAATCACAGAATTGATCATTCTTTGAAATGTCCCTGGAGCATTTTTCATCCCGAAGTGTAAAAGATTGTATTCATACAGTGTAGATGGTGTCACAAATGCTGATATCTCTTTAGCCTTCTCTGTTAAAGGAACACCCCAGCATCCTTTTAACAAGTCAATCATTATAAGGTATTTAGCCTTCCCCTCTCTATCAATACAGTCATCCACTCTCTTTCCTTCTTCTTTCCTGTTTCTAATTTCTTCTTCAACCATTTTACTTTTCTCGAAGTTCTCACTGTGAAGATGCTGTTTCATAGGCTGGGCTGAATTTATAATGATGTGATGCACTACACCTGTGCACCATTTCAAAATACCAATTAGTGCCTTTACTTGTTTCTGTGGTTTTGGGTCCAACTGATGGACCTTATCAGTAATATTTTCCAAAACACTGGAATTCTGACATTTTGGTGAGACTAGATTTAGTGGATAAACATGTTTTTCCACTCCATCATCAGATTCCATGACTGCATTTTGTTCCATAACAATTCTCCCAGCTGCAATTCTAGCAAACAGATGTCTTATTTTGTTTCGACCATTTTGTAAACTTTCCTTTGCAAGGACACAAAGCTTACTAAATCTCTTCCAGAGTTTGAAAACATACTTGAACACACTGACACATTTTTCTAAATCAGACCATAGTTCTCTGAGTAGGGTCAAAGGTCCTTTTGGCCTGAAACTGAATACAGGTTCTAACAAACTACCCTTCACTGCCTTCTGAATTGAATCTCCAACAATAAATAAGGGAAGGGGAACCCCTCATCCCAATTTTTCCCATTTCTTACACAATGTGCTTTAATCATGGTCTTAAGAGTTGGGTTGAGTCGTTCCAAGGCTCCCTTGGACACTGTGTGATATGTAAATGACACCATGTGCTTAGCTTCCAATTCTCTAACTATACCTTGGAACGTTCTCAAAGTAAAGTTACTGCCCTGGGCAAAGTGAATTTCTTTGGGCAAAGCTACCAGTGTGTAAAACTTACTGAATGATTTGACCACAGACGGGGCCTCCGTGTTTTCAAAAGGCACTGCTACAGGGGACCTGGACACAGCACACACAATTGTTAGCCCATATTGATAACCAGCTGCGGTCTTTGACAATGGGCCTACACAATCCACTATGACCCTAGGAAAAAGTTCACTAAAAGCAGATATCAGTTTAAGTAGTGTTACCTGAATAACCTGATTAGATTTCCCCTCAACTTGACAGGTATGCTCAGTCCTGTTAAAATTCACAACATCCTTTGTGAATTTACACAAAGGATGTTGTGAATTAAACTAGACCAGTAAAATTCCTTCATAATCCTGTTCACTTTCTCTCTCACTCCACGAGGTCCACCTAAAGGCATACTGTAAGCCATGTTTAAAATTTCAGCCCTATAAACTTTCAAAACCACCACGTGACTTGCAGGCACTGTGGCTGGTCTCCACCTCCTCATCAACACCCCATCTTTAAGGTAATATCCTACTGGTTCTCTCTGAACCTCCCCTCCTGTGAGAGCCACCTCCCTTAAAGCCAATATTCCAGAATCTCGCTTCTGTTCCTCTGTAAATTCCTTCCTCAATAAAGACAAACCTTTCTCATACACCTTACTCTTCTCAGCCTTACTACCCTCTAAGTCCTGCTGAAATCTGGATGGTAGAAAAGTATGTGTCACATTATCATACATTAAACCTGTGGTTTTGCTATCATAGGCTCCAACAGCAGCTCTGCTCATCAGCTGAACAGCCATATCAACCTTACCTTGGAGAGGTGTCAACATGCCTCCATTGTTTACTAAACTCAGCACCATCATCAGGCTTATGAGAACTATGTATACATTATGGAAGAGACCAAACAATCCACCCATCTGATTATGACCTTCCCTTCGACTTGCTTCCATAACATCACCCTGAGTAACAGTATGACCTTGCAGGTGTTCAAATGTTCAAACAAAATTCAACAGAGTAGTACATCCTTTCTCAGCAGGCCTTTGTCCTGCAAACAGGGTCAAAGGTCGTGCAACCAATCCAACCTTTTCTAGCACTTTATCCAGAAGTCCAGAAACAGCACTTTTGCCATTATTTCCAGTAACACTGACCTCATCAATTTCTACCTCTTCACCAACTTTTAAAACACGGTCTGATACAAGTGACTGAAAATCCTCACATTCCACTGGTATCAAGGTTAACCCCTTATTCACTGAACCAAGATCATCTGACACACAGAAACTGCATTCCTTTCCAACCAAGTCAGACACCTCCGACTTCAACTGAGCTTTAACACAAGTTTAAGGCTCTTGTGAAGTCACAGGTACTTCCACAATCTGAACACATTCAATCGGAACAGCTGCCTCTTCTGGGCTGTCACCACTTGTCCCAGTTCACCCGAACCTCACAGCTATTCTCTGGCAACCACTTTCCTGGAGTAAACTCAACCTCGTGGGTTAAAACTTCCTCGTCTGCTCTCTTATCAAACCCCTGCAGGGTAGCAGGGAAATCAAGAACACGACCCACCCAGCCAACACACTTTTCGTCCCTCGTCCCTCCTGGAGAAGGCTCAGGAGCTTGAAGACCGGTACAGCCAGATTTGGGAACAGCTTCTTTCCAACTGTGATAAGACTGCTGAACAGATCCTGACACAGATCTGGGCCGTATCCTCCAAATATCCAGACCTGCACCTCGGTTTTTTTTGCACTACCTTACTTTCCATTTTTATATTTTCTATTTATTATTTATAATTTGAATTTTTAATATTAACTATCGATTTGTAATCCAGGGAGCGGGAAGCACAGAATCAAATATCGCTATGATGATGGTACGTTCTAGTGTCAATTGTTTGGCGATAATAAAGTATAAAGTAAAAGTAGCGGCATCCTCAGCATCTGGTAATGTCCTCACACAAAACAAGTCCTTCCGAGCTGTAAACATTATCAACGTCCGACACTAAACCTCTTTGCTGCAACCTCTCTATCCTTTCCAGCTCGAACCGCCTCTGCATCTGGGTATGTCCTCACACAAAACAAGCCCTTCCGAGCTGTAAACATTATCAGGGTCCGACACTAAACCTCTGCAGCAACCTCTCTATCCTTTCCAGCTCGAACCGCCTCTGCATCTGGGTATGTCCTCACACAAAACAAGCCCTTCCGAGCTGTAAACATTATCAGGGTCCGACACTAAACCTCTTTGCTGCAACCTCTCTATCCTTTCCAGCTCGAACTGCCTCTGCATCTGGGTATGTCCTCACACAAAACAAGTCCTTCCGAGCTGTAAACATTATCAACGTCCGACACTAAACCTCTTTGCTGCAACCTCTCTATCCTTTCCAGCTCGAACCACCTCTGCTTGTCTGCCACGTGATCTTCTCGTTGCCATTTCTCCCTCTCGAGCTGTCTCTGTCTTTCTGCCTCTCTCTTGAACTGTTTTAATTTCAATTCATGCTCCATTCTTAATATTTCCAACCGAAGCTGAAGCTCATCCTCAGCAGATTCACCTTCCACGAACAACTCTAACGCCACCTCATCAAACGTTCCCTTATCTATATAATGCTGGGCTATTACCATCTGCATCTGAGCTTTCCTCATTTTAGTGGTCACCTTTAGTTTTAACTTTAGAGCAATTCCCAACAGCACGGCCCTCGTAGCATCATCCAACACTTCCGGGGTTGGTTCCAACAGAAACTTCTCAACACTAACATCCATTTCTGCTGTTTTTTCCACACAGCAAAATCAAAAGGGATTTCCCCCAATCAATTCAAACCAGCCTCTCGACCAGTTTGTTCATATCGCGGATGCAGGCGCCAATTTATGTCACGTACTCCGTGATGGGATAAACAACCAGCAGAGGTGGAAAACACTTTGGAGTCCAGTATTGCTATAAATGAATAATATTTATTGCTAACTACGCAACACAGTAATATAAATGTAAATAAATCAAACAAGTTTGCAATGATTATATATAAGTAAATCAGTAAGTATGGAAATATAGAGACATAAAAACATAGAAAATAGGTGCAGAAGTAGGCCATTCGGCCCCTCGAGCCTGCACGACATTCAGTATGATCATGGCTGATCATCCAACTCAGAACCCTGTACCTGCCTTTCCTCCATACCCCCTGATCCCTTTAGCCACAAGGGCCATATCTAACTCCCTCTTAAATATAGCCAATGAACTGGACTCAACTGTTTCCTGTGGCAGAGAATTCCACAGATTCACCACTCTCTGTGTGAAGAAGTTTTTCCTCATCTTGGTCCTAAAAGGCTTCCCCTTTAACCTCAAACTATGACCCCTCGTTCTGGACTTCCTCAAAATCGGGAACAATCTTCCTACATCTAGCCTGTCCAATCCCTTTCGGATTTTGTACGTTTCAATAAGATCCCCCCTCAATCTTCTAAATTCCAGCAGGTATAAGCCTAGTCGATACAGTCTTTCATTATATGAAAGTCCTGCCATCCCAAGAATCAATCTGGTCAACCTTCTTTGTACTCCCTCTATGGCAAGAATGTCTTTCCTCAGATTAGGGGACCAAAACTGCACACAATACTCCAGGTGTGGTCTCACCAAGGCCTTGTACAACTGCAGTAGTACTTCCCTGCTCCTGTACTCGAATCCTCTTGCTATGAATGCCAGCATACCATTTGCCTTTTTCACCGCCTGCTGTACCTGCATGTCCACTTTCAATGACTGGTGTACAATGACACCCAGGTCTCATTGCACCTCCCCTTTTCCTAATCGGCCACCATTCAGATAATAATCTGTTTTCCTATTCTTGCCACCAAAGTGGATAACCTCACATTTATCCACATTAAATTGCATCTGCCATGAATTTGCCCACTCACCTAACCTATCCAAGTCACCCTGTATGAAAAAAGCAGCTTCTTTAAGTCTAGGGGTAAAAAAATACAGCCTTACGATGATGAGTAAAGTTCAGTTCAATTCAGTTTCAGTTCATGGCATTGAGTTGAGTAATGACGGAGAGAGAGAGAGGGAGAGATTTGAGTCTTCAAGTGAGCGGACGCCGTCGATCTTCTCGCTTTCCTTTGAAATCCTTTAAAAGTCACCGACTGTGAATTTAACAAAGGGGACTGGTTTTCTGTGGTGGAGCTATCTCCCAGGTGAGGGTGGACACATGGACAACTCCCCATCAGTCATCCCCTTTCCTCTTTTCACTGCAAGAGCGACGGATCGATCCTCCAAAACACACTTTTCATGCGGGCACAACAATGCTCATTCAGTGTCCAGAACCTGTGTCTCAGGTCTATCATCTGACATCTATTTTATCTTCCCGTGCTGAGCATCAACTGTCGTTCAAATAATCCCTCCTTCCTCTCTCTGTGAAAGAAATGCAAACAGGCAAAAATCCTTGAAGAAAGTATCAGCAACCTGCCTAAAATCATAACATCGGGTGTCCATTAAATAGCGTTGCCTTCGGTCACAGTGGCAACTTACGAGCTGCTTGGTGCTGTCTCCAACTCCAACTCAGTAGAAATCTAAAGTTACTTTCATTGCCTTAAGGTGACAGTCCAACTGTTTGTCTTCGTCGCTTTCTCTCTTTTACAAACAAGTTGTTGGTGTTAAATAACTCTCTCCCCCTCTCTCTCTCTCTTTTCGAAATACTTTTCATAGGGTTAATTCAGGATCCTGTCACATTGGAAACTGGTTGATTGAAAAAAAAAGGTGGTTAATTTCTTCGAAATACTGGTGGAAATCAACAGATCAGGCAGCAAATGTGGAGAGGAGACAACATTTAGGCCGAGCCCCTTCAGCATATCTAGACTGTGCACCCCTCTGCTTAGTTGCTGCCTGATCTACCGAGTTCCTGAAGCATTTTGTGTGTATGTGTCTACATTTCCAGCAACAGCAGAATCTCTGGTGTTTTATATCTGCATTTTTAAGAAGGTTCTACTGTGGCATTAAACACACGGAAAGTTTGCTGTTATTAATTGTACTATTTTATGGGAGCTGTTTTCTGCGTTAAAAGAGCTGCTGAGTTTTCTACACACAAAAGAAAATGTGTATGGACATGGAATAGGTGCTTGCAGAAACTTTCAATGGCACCGTAATTACCCAAAAAGCGCTGCGTAACAATTTTCGCTGTCGCTGAAGCACCGATCAAATGCGCAGGCGTCAGGGCTGCGGATGGTCCCGAATATCGCGCATGCGCGCAGTATTCAAAAGGCCTCTGCAAAAGTCGGACGCAGGTAAGAGAGAATCTCGGGGCGAGTCTTTTTAATACCGACTGAGGGGCATTTGCTTTGAGATACGAACACCGTGCCCACAATATCGGGACAGTCCTGCTCTCTTCCCTCTCTCTCAGCCCCACGATCCGTACACGGGTCCCGGGGAGCTTCCGGCTGATGAGGGAATGGGAACCGATGGATCTCTCAGACAGAGCTGAGCTCCAGCTATCTAAATGCAAGGATTAGGAACTCGGAGAAAGGGAACAAAATCTTTTACATCAGCAGTTGAGAAAATCACCTTTGTTCTGCCTCCAATCACAAAGAAGAGAAAATCTGCAGATGCTGGAAATCCAAGCAACCACACACGAAATGCCGGAATTCAGCATTAGGACTCTTTTCTATAGATGCTGCCTGGCCTGCTGAGTTCCTCCAGCATTTTGTGTGTGTTGCTTGTTTCACCTCCTCTTGTTCTGGACCTTTCTACCCGTGGGAACATGTTTTGACCCGTTCTGTCTGGGTACATAATGACCTCAAACACATTTGTCCTGGGCAACAAATAGCTTTCACATCACAAATGTGCCAGACTCCAATGAGACAGACTGCTGTGCTTCCCTTTATATTCATTGGCATTACCATCAATGAGTTCACCACATTTGGGGGAGGGTTCAGGGGAAATATTTATGTACAATACAGAAACTGGTGTTACCTGTGTGTATTGCGGTGATGCAAAAGTTGCTGGAGAATTTGCAAGTGGGAAGAAGTGGAGTGATATTTTGAAATCTGACTTTTAAAGCAGAATTTAGCAAGCAAACCACATAGGGACAATGTGCAAAAGCTCTGGTGAGAAAATCATTCATTACCCGTTACAATCCTGCTATGTAGGTTGTGTGAGTGCAGATGAACTCGATCATACCCAAAGAACAGGAATTCTGCAGATGCTGGAAGTTCAAGCAACACACATAAAAGTTGCTGGTGAACGCAGCAGGCCAGGCAGCATCTCTAGGAAGAGGTGCAGTCGACATTTCAGGCCGAGACCCTTCGTCAGGACTGACAGTCCTGCTGCGTTCACCAGCAACTTTTATGTGTGTTGCTCGATCATACCCAGATGAGATTACAGTTCCTATCGACAGTGATTTACTAGCTGCTCAAGTGAATACCTCTCTATATAAAATTAACTGTGTGCATGTTGTCACTGGGCGAAAAATGCACAGTACAAGATTTACGTGCACACTGGTCATTGCAAATTAGAAGGGACATTGGTGGGGAGACCTCCAGTGTCCCTGATGCCCTCACCTACAAGATGTGCATCCAGCTGCAGCTTGTAACCCTGCACTCAAGGAGTTGAACTTGAAACGGTGAATTCCGGATCATCCAGGAGTTGGAGGGGGTGATAGATATGACATGAACAGAGCTGAGTTACACCGAAGGTGCAGGGACACAGGAAACTTGGTGAGAGTCAGGAAGGGGAGTGAGGTTAAATAGCCATTGCAGAGTACTCTTGTGGCCACCCCCAACAACAAGAGGTGGACCACTTTAGAAACTGTTGCGGTGGGGGGGAATTACCTGGCAGAGGAAAGTCAAAGGGGTGATAGGGGATTTGTTAGTTAGGGTTACAGAACAAGAGGGGACTAATATCCCAGTGGTAAGGCTTGCTCGTGCTAGTGTGGGGAGTGGGGGTGATGTGGTTAATATAAATTGTAGAGGGAATGGGAGCCAGAATGAGAGAACAGATAGTGGAGAGGGTGAATTGAATTGAATTGACTTTATCACATACATCCTTCCTATACATGAGGAGTAGAAATCTTTATGTTTCGTCTCTGTCTAAATGTGCAATGTGTAATATATTATAAATAGTTTGTACATATGACAGTCAATATAACACAGAAATGCAATTGTATCAGCATGAATTAATCAGTCTGATGGCCTGGTAGAAGATGATGTCCTGGAGCCTGTTGGTCCTTTTGCTGTGATACCATTTCCTGGATGGTAGCAGCAGGAACAGTTTGTGGTTGTGGTGATTCGGGTCCCCAATATCCTTTGGGCCCTTTCGACACACCTGTCGCTGTAAGTGTCCTGAATAGTGGGAAGTTCACATCTACAGATGTGCTGGCTATTTGCACCACTCTCTGCAGGGTCCTGCGATTAAGGGAAGTACTGTTCCCATACCAGGCAGTGATGCAGCCAGTCAGGATGCTCTCAATTGTGTCCCTGTAGAAAGTTCTTAGGATTTGGGGCTCCATCCCAAACTTTTTTAACCGTCTGAGGTGAAAGAGTTGCTATTGTGCTTTTTTTTCACAACCCAGTCGGTATGGACAGACCATGTGAGATCCATGGTGATGTTTCTACCAAGGAACTTAAAGCTGTTCACCCTCTCAACCCCAGATCCATTGATGTCAATACGGTTTAGCCTGTCTCCATTCCTCCTGTTGTCCACAATCAGCTCCTTTGTTCTTGTGACAACGAGGGAGAGTTTGTTTTCTTGACACCAGTCAGATGTTGTTCAGACCTCAGATAGAGTCAGCAATCAAATGATTGAGCATGGTGCGATGAATGTGCTGAGCTGTGTATATCACAATGCAAGAAGCATCGTAGGAAAGCCAGATGAGCTCAGGACAGGGAATTATGATGTTGTAGCCATTATTGGGACTTGGTTGCACCCAACAGTCTGAGGGATTTAGAGGAACAAATTTGTAGGGAGATTGCAGACCATGCCAAGAATCAAAGGTTGATTCAGCAACTAATTTTAACATTCCATATATTGACTGGGACTCCCATATTGTAAAAGGAGTAGATGGGGTAGAGTTTGTCAAATGTGCCCTTAATCAGTACGTAGAATTCCCGATGTAGAAGTGTGCAATAAGCTGTCAGGAAATGATCCAGGGCTGGTGACAGATATTAGTGATCATAATGCCATGAAATTCGACGTAAAAATGGAAAAGAGAGCTCTGGACCACGGGTTGAGATTCTAAATTGGAGAAAGGTCAATTTTGATGGTATCAGAAAGGATCTGACAAGTGTGGTTTGGGACAGGCTGTTTTCTGGCAAAGGAGTACTTAGTAAGTGGGAGGCCTTCAGAAGTGAAATTTTGAGTGTGTGGAGTTTGTATGTGCCTGCGAAAATAAAAGTTGAAAGGTAACTGGTGCAGGGAACCTTGGTTTTCAAGCGATCTTGAGACCCCAGGTATTTTGTTCCTCTAAATGCCTCAGACTGTTGGGTGCTACCAAGACTCATTAATGACTACAATATCATAATTTCACCCCCTGAGCTCATCTGACGTTTTTTTTAGTCGTCTGCTATTGGTTTCTGAAAGCTTCTCAAGGGTTTTTGCTCTATTTTTTGCCCTCTCTTTAGCTTTTATGTTGGCTTTGGCTTCTCATTTCAGCCACGGTTGTGTCCTCTTGCCTTTCTAATGCTTTCACTTCTTTGGGATGTATCGATCACTCAGCTCCCGAATTGCTCCCAGAAACTCCAGCCTTTGCTGCTCCATTGTCACTCCTACATTTTCCCTTCCAAACAAGTTTGGCCAGCTTCTCTGTCATAGAAACATGGAGAAGTTCAGTACGGAAACAGGCTATTTGGCCCATCTAGTCAATGCCAAAAAAACATTTAAGTTGTCTAATGCAATTACCTGCACCGGGACCATCACCCTCCGTCCCCCTACCATCCAGTCTTCCATCCAAACTTCTCTTAATTGTGAAATCTGGCTCATGTTCACCACTTGTGCTGACATCTCATTCCACACTCTCACGACTATTTCAGTAAAGAGCTTTTCCAAATGTTTCTGTTTAATTTTCACCTTCCCCACTTACCCATGACATCTGGTTGTGATCCCACCCAACCCCAGTGGAAAAAGCTGTTTGCATTTACCCTATCTATACCCTCATAATTTTGTATACTTCTAACAAATCCTCAAAGCAATGTATAATTTCCTTGTTTATGTTCAGAGCCTTTTTTCAATGTATAAGATGATGAGGGACATCGATCGTTTGGATAGCCAGAGGTTTCTATCCCAGGGCTGAAATGGCTAACATGAGGGGGCATAACTTTAAGGTGCTTGGAAATAGATGTCAGGGGTAAGTTTTTTTACACAGAGAGTGGTGGGTGCGTGGAATGCACTGCTGGCTATTTTGCATTTGAGTGTTTCAGTTACTGTGGGGCCAGAAACCCATGCAGCTCATTGGGAACAGGGAATAATACCAATGGAGAGAGCCAAACTGAGCCAGGTCACAGATTGAAGATGGCAGAAATGCCCCATTCTTATGGAGACAGGAAGAGCATCAGAGAGTTTGATGGTCATTCCAGATACCAGCACTGTGCCCAGTTAGAAGATGATTTCTCTCTCCAACTTGGGTTGACCCTCACTGTAACAGTTTGATGTCAGATCACACCTTGACAACTCAAGTGATCTCATCTGAAATGTTGCCCTTCACCCACTCATGTATTTTGTAAATCTTTTTTACAGGTTAAACACAACAAGGAATTTGTCTGCAGCAATCTCGAGCACAACACGCCAGTTTTGCTGTCTCTGTCCAGATATTTAAGAAGTGGAGCAAAGGATTCACTCGATCATCTGACTGACTGGCATGCTCGTCATTTTACACATTGCTCAGACAGAGGGAATGGATTCAGTTGGTCATTTCAACTGAAGGTACGTCAGCGAGTTCACACTGGAGAGACGCCATTCACCTGCTCAGACTGCGGGAAGGGATTCACTCAGTCATCCACCCTAATGGCACACAAGTCAGTTCACCCTGGGGAAAGGCCATTCACCTGCTCAGACTGTGGGAAAGGATTCACTCAGTCATCTAAACTGAAGTTACATCAGCGAGTTCACACTGGGGAGAGGCCATTCACCTGCTCAGACTGTGGGAAGGCATTCACTCAGTCATCTAAACTGAAGGTACATCAGAGAGTTCACACTGGAGAGAGGCCATTCACCTGTTCAGAGTGCGGGAAGGGATTCACTGAGTCATCTCAGCTACTGAGACACCAGTCAGACCACACTGGGAAATGGCCGTTCACCTGCTCAGTCTGTGGGAAGGGATTCACTTTCTCGTCTCATCTGAAGGTACATCAGCGAGTTCACACTGGGGAGAGGCCGTTCACCTGCTCAGAGTGTGGGAAAGGATTCTATCAGTCATCCCACCTTCAAGAACACCGGTTACTTCACACTGGGGGGCGGTCGTTCATCTGCTCAGTATGTGGGAAGGGATTCCCTCGGTTTTGTCAACTACTGAGCCACCAGCGAGTTCACACAAGGGAGAGGCCATTCACCTGCTCCGTGTGTGGGAAGGCATTCACTTGGTCATCCCAACTACAGAGACACCAGCGAGTTCACACTGGGTAGAGGCTGATCACCTGCTCAATCTTTGGGGAGGGATTCTGTCAGCCAAATCAATCAAATGTACATCATTGAGTTCACACTGGGGAGAGGCTGTTCACCTGCTGTGAATGTGGGAAGCGATTCACTCAGTAATCTAACTTTATGTAACTTTGGCTTCGGCTAGCAGCTTAATATAGGGGGTGATAGCCTCCCAGCCCAGACAAGTTAAGAAATCTCATTTGGATGAATGCTGCGTGATGTGTCCCCTGTTACAAATCAGTACCCCAAAATAACAAACAGTACACAATATGTGATTAAAGGAATGAGATTTAAAATTCTTACTTTGACTGTAGGGTTAGTAAAGAAAACAAAAAAAAAAAGAAAATGGGCCCACTCTCTCCATTCACGTCTTCTCATCTCTCCCCAGCAAAAGACCATGAAATCTTTCTTCCAGACTCACAAGGAAGAACATTTCTCTTATTGGATAGCCCCGCACAACAAAACCCTGTTATCTCTAGTTGTGAACTAAACATTGCTGCTACAGAGAAACCATTACCTCAGCAGTGAAACACTGCACAGAGGCCGTTACATGAGCAGTGAAACCTTACAGCGTATTACACTTGTGACACACTACCGGGTTCACACTGGGGAGAAAGTTTCAATAAGCTGCTTGCTGGATATTTGTCCATCACCATTGCTGAATGCAATTTCGAGAGTGACTGTCGGTGCTGAACTCTGCAATTATTGCTGCTGCTCACCACACCCAGTTCTGCACCCTGGTCACTGGGCATGGGAGGAGTTTCTTCTGCTGCATATTCACCTTTAATGGGGCTGGAGTTTAATATTCTGGATCTGAGATAAATAAATCAGTTTATGTTAAACTCTGTCTCCGGTACCTAGTGAATTTATAACACCATGTGTACAGTAGAGAATCGACTCAGGCCGGCTGGACCCTGCCAGTGATTCAGTTCCACGACAGTCCTTTGAAATCCTGCCCTGTTGTTCATCTCTCGCTCTCCCTGTGCTTATGGGTTCCAAACAGTCACCACTCTGTGGGTGAAGAGGTTTCCCTTGAATTTTCTGCAGACTGAAGAAGTCAAGCTGACTGCAATTCTGTCTGAGATGTTCTGCCCCCTGAAATCTCTGGGCTGAGGAAGAATGACATTGGTCATTAACCTCCGTAATGACGACTCATTTTCACATTATGGGTCATTTTCCCTGCTTGTATAGGGTTGTTAGAAAACACCACTGTCCTCTAAAGACTGAAAGCAGAATGGGAAACCATTAGTTCAACGAAGCAGGGTCAGAAACCAGAGGCAGGTCTGCACAGGGCAGAGTTTGGGGATCTGGACGATGGACAGGTTAAGAATGTATGATGAGGAGAAGGGAATCAGCAGCGGGGAGTGGCAACGAATGACAGAGTAACAACATTTGGAAGCTGATTGAGAGAGAAAATCTTTCGGTTGTCTGACTGATGACACAAACAATGCCTGTGGTGAGGTGCTCCACTGGTCGAGGAACATGTGTGTGGAGAATGGTTTTATCTATTGAGAGAGCTGTTTCTGCTTGTTTATCCTGTAATATTATATCCGAATGGTTATTATGGATTGTCCTATCTGAAATAATGTATTGATTATCATATAATTTGTAATATTTTGGCTCTGAACTGGATCAGGCTTGAAATCTGATGGCTTTATGAAGTGATGGAGGGCCTTTGTGAGTCTGTATTTTAAATCAAGATTTTGGTGAATGATACTTGCCACTTGATTGTACCTTTGTTAGTAATCAGATTGACTTAAACTGCAGCAGGATCCTGGAATGTGTTGGATTGTGTCTGGTTTTTCTTATCATTTTCCGCACTTACTGCCTTGTTATTATATGATTATGAAGACACGTAGTCCTCTTTTATTGTCATTTAGTAATGCATGCATTAAGAAATGATACATTATTTCCTCCGGTGTGATATCACAAAACGCAGGACAAACCAAGACTGAAAAAACTGACAAAACCACATAATTATAACATATAGTTACAAACAGTGTAAGAATACCATAACTTGATGAAGAAGTCCGTGAGCATAGTAAAGTTCAAAGTTTCTCAAATGTCCCACATCTCACGCAGACGGGAGAAGGAAGAAAAACTCTCCCTGCCATGCCAACCACAATCTGACTCTGAGTCATGCGAAAACTTTGAGCTCTGATCAGCTCTCTGACACCGAGTACTGAGCACCATCTCTGTCCGAACGATTTGACCTCCTTCTCGGTCGCCAAAAGCAGGCAAGGCCAGGGATTTTGAGGCCTACCCTCCGAAAGATCCCTGACCACACAGTAATGACAGCAGCAAACGGGCATTTCATAAATTTCTCCAGATGTTCCTCTGTGCTTTCACGTTCATTCTCCATCAAATCAGAGTTGTCCACGGCCCCTATTTAACAGATACAACATCATTTTTCACTAGAGGGCTGCGCACACGCCGGCGCGCCACCATCTTCTCCTCCCGCCGTGTTTGTGTGTATTTCATGTACTTTCAATTTTTTTTCCTTTTGTTAACCACCTTGTCCTGTATTTCTGCAAGGAACCCCTCTGTTTCTGGGAAGAGGTTTCCAACTCTCAGTCAGGTGCTCGATGCTTCCTTGTCACCATCCCGTCTGCTCAGATCATTGGGATGTCTCCCATGGAGGGTCATACTCATTCCACTGGTTAATGTTTTCTTCCATAGTGATGATTCATTTCTCTGAGTTGGCCTCTCATTTAAGTTTTCTGGTCTGTATTTCTTATCACGATGGCATAGACACACCTGGAGTGCTGAATCCTGTTCATTTTTGATGAAAGTGTATACTTAGATGTTTTATCTGACCTTTGTGTGATATTTTTTTCATGTGTGTTATTTCTCTTCTTCCTTCTGTCCAAGGTAGTGTTAATCTAAGTGGGTTTGAGCGTAAATAGTCGTTTCTAAGGTTATCATTTCAGTTCTTATTTATCTTTAAATTTTACTGATTGAAATGGGACCAAGATATTTTTATTTTAAAAAATCAGTGTTGGTATTGATGAAAGTGTTTATTGTCTTTGTTGTACTTGTTAACTATTGAGCTGTTTGGCAGGTTTTTTTTTTAAGCCTTGAACTAAATTTTGTCAAAGGTTCTCCCTACTTTGCACGACTTTCTATTTTCTTTGCTTGTTGATATTCCAGATACATGGATATCAGGAGTCCTGATGAAGGGTCTTAGATTCCCACTCATAGATGCTACCTGACATGCTGAGCTCCTCCAGCACTGTGTGCATAGTTCCCTAGATTTCTACCATCTGCAGGTCCTCTTGTTTCCCAGATACTTGTATGTTTCTTGAAAGAACAAGCCAAGAACAAGCTGGTAGTGAGGTTGTGTGGATCTGTTGGTAAAATATTAAATAAAATCTTTAGAAAGAGGTGGCATAGGGTTGGAGGGTGTAGAATCTGTGGGTAGAATTAAGGAACAGCAAATGTCAAAAAAAAATCCCTGATGGGACTTGTATAGAGACCCCCAAACAGTAGTAAGTATGTGGGCCACAAATTACAATGGGAGATAGAAAGTGCGTGCCAAAAGGGCAATGTTACAATAGTCATGGGGGATTGTCATGCAAGTGATTAGGAAAATTAGGATGGTGTTGGCCTCAAGAGGAGGAATTCCTAGAATGCCTACAAGATGTTTTTTTAGAGCAGCTCGTGATTGAGCCCACTTGGGGATCAGCTATTCTGGATTGGGTGTTGTAATGATCCAGAATTAATTAGGTCACTTAAGTTCAAAGAACCCTCAAGGGCAAGTGATCTTAATACGATCAAATTCACCCTGACATTGGAGAAGGAGAAGCTAAAGTCAGATGTGGAATAAAGAGAATTAGAGAGGCATGAGAGAAAAATTGGTCAAAATTGATTTGAAAAGAACACAGGCAAGGATGAAAACAGAGCAGCAATGGCTGGAATTTCTGGAAGCAATTCGGAAGGCACAGGATATATACAGTGGCATGCAAATGTTTGGGCACCCCTGGTTAAATTTCTGTTACTGTGAATAGTTAAGCGAGTAAAAGATGACCTGATTTCCAAAAGGCATATAGATAAAGATGGCACATTTCTTGAATATTTTAAACAAGATTACATTTTTATTTCCATCTTTTACAGTTTCAAAATAGCAAAAAAGGAAAAGGGCCCAAAGTAAAAGTTTGGGCACCCTGCATAGTCAGTACTTAGTAACACCCCCTTTGGCAAGTATCACAGCTTGTAAATGCTTTTTGTCACCAGCTAAGAGACTTTCAATTCTCGTTTGGGTAAATTTCTGGGTTCAGTGTTTAGTAGCAAAGCACTGACTGTGGAAATTACAAATCAGAATATTATTGGAGTCACAGAATCCAGCAGCACTGAAGCAGGCCCTTCAGCCCTTCTAGTCAATGCTGACCTGCTTTTGTTTTTACTGCCTATTTCCAACTACCTGCACCATAGCCTTCATTAAAGTACATATATGTCACCACATATAACCGTGAGATTCTTTTTTTCTACAGGAACACTTAGCAAATCTATAGAATAGCAACGGGATCAATGAAAGATCAAGTAGAGCATATAATTCAACAAACTGTGTAACTGCAAATATAATTAAATATCAATAAATAACAAGAGCAATGGTTGTAACCCTGGGGAACCCCACTGGGCCGGGCCTTGAGTCCAATAAACAGCCTCCCACCATCACTCTCTGCTTTCTACCATCAAGACAACTGTGCATCCAGTTAGCCAGCTCTCCCTGGATCCCATGTGATCTGACTTTCCACAGCAACTTACCATGCTGAACCTTGTCAAAGGCCTCACTGATGCCCATGTTGGCCACGATCCTGGGACAAAGGTGTCACAGATCAGAGGGCATAGATTTAAAGAGGACGAAGAGGTTTAGAAGGATCTGAAGAGGAGATTTTTCACTCAGAGAGTAGCTGAAATCTGGAACACACTGCCCGAGGTGGTGGTGGAGACAGGTCCCTTCACAACATTACGAAGTGGATGAGCATTGAAACTGTCGAGATACAGTCGGCTATGAACCGAGTGCTGATAAATGGGACCAGTGTAGACAGTGAGTGGATGGTCAGAACAGGTATGGCCGGCCAAAGACCTGTTTCCGTGCTGTGTGATCCACCACTCCGGACATGACAAATTAACGATGGTGGCACCACAAGGCATTGATTTCAAAACCTCTCACCCCTTTCCAACCTGAAATAAACCAGACTGAACCCTTTTGTCACCACTGTGAAAATCTGTTTCTGTCGAGGTAACATACAAATTGGTCACTTCTGCTAAACAACTGGCAATTGATGAAGTCCCTGCGTCTTCCATTAATGTTACTTCCTTACAGCAAAACTAACCCTGTCACTGTGTAAGAATCAGTGATTAAATCCGGCCCCAAACACTGTGCTTTCATCCCTGTACATTGTAACTTGAACCATCTCACTGAGGGTCTGATGGAGACACAACCCCTGCCCTCTGCACATGTGATCACATCTCCCCTGATTCTGACATTTCAAATACCCTCAGAATGGTTTTCTGATTCAGTCTGAAGGTTATGGTACATTCAGCTCGTCGTCAGACCTGACAAACCATGTCTTCCCACAGCTGGTTCCACCTGTTGGTGTGTCCTCTTTCCTCCACCTCCAGGAAAGCTGCATCTCCACACAAACTCCTCACTTGAGACGACTGTCTGTACCCGTGACACAGGAAATCACATCACTGTCACTCTCCTGATACCATCCGGGAAGCGGTACCGCAACATAAAAGCCAGGACCAACAGGCTCCGGGACAGCTTCTTCCACCAGGCCGTCAGACTGATGAACTCACACTGATTTGAGTGTAATCTATATTACATTGTCTGTTTTATTTATTATAAACTATTATAAATTACTATGATTGCACGTTGCACATTTAGATGGAGTCCTAATGTAAAGATTTTTACTCCTGATGGATGTAAGAAATAAAGTCAATTCAATTCAATTCCTGATTCATAGTCATTGTCATAGTCATACTTTATTGATCCCGGGGGAAATTGGTTTTCGTTACAGTTGCACCATAAATAATAAGTAGTAATAGAACCATAAATAGTTAAACAGTAATATGTAAATTATGCGAGTAAATTATGAAATAAGTCCAGGACCAGCCTATCGGCTCAGGGTGTCTGACTCTCCAAGGGAGGAGTTGTAAAGTTTGATGGCCACAGGCAGGAATGACTTCCTGTGATGCTCTGTGTTGCATCTCGGTGGAATGAGTCTCTGGCTGAATGTACTCCTGTGCCCACCCAGTACATTATGTAGTGGATGGGAGACATTAACCAAGATGGCATGCAACTTGGACAGCATCCTCTTTTCAGACACCACCATGAGAGAGTCCAGATCCATCCCTACAACATCACTGGCCTTACAAATGAGTTTGTTGATTCTGTTGTTGTCTGCCACCCTCAGCCTGCTGCCCCAGCACACAACAGCAAACATGATAGCACTGGCCACCACAGACTCGTAGAACATCCTCAGCATCGTCAGTTGGATGTTAAAGGACCTCAGTCTCCTCAGGAAATAGAGACGGCTCTGACCCTTCTTGTAGACAGCCTCAGTGTTCTTTGACCAGTCCAGTTTATTGTCAATTCGTATTCCCAGGTATTTGAAATCCTCCACCATGTTCACACTGACCCCCTGGATGGAAACAGGGGTCACCGGTACCTTAGCTCTCCTCAGGTCTACCACCAGCTCCTTAGTCTTTTTCACATTAAGCTGCAGATAATTCTGCTCACACCATGTGACAAAGTTTCCTACTGTAGCTCGGTACTCAACCTTATCTCCCTTGCTGATGCATCCAACTATGGCAGAGTCATCCGAAAACTTCTGAAGATGACAAGACTCTGTGCAGTAGTTGAAGTCCAAGGTGTAAATGGTGAAGAGAAAGGGAGACAAGACAGTCCCCTGTGGAGCCCTAGTACTGCTGATCACTCTGTCGGACTCACAGTGTTGCAAGCACACGTACTGTGGTCTGCCAGTCAGGTAATCAAGAATCCATGATACCAGGGAAGCATCCACCTGCATCGCTGTCAGCTTCTTCCCCAACAGAGCAGGGCAGATGGTGTTGAACGCACTGGAGAAGTCAAAAAACATGACCCTCACAGTGCTCGCTGGCTTGTCCAGGTGGGCATAGACATGGATCAGCAGGTAGACGATGGCATCCTCAACTCCTAGTCGGGGCTGGTAGGCGAACTGGAGGGGATCTAAGTGTGGCCTGACCATAGGCCAGAAGAGCTCCAGAACATGTCTCTCCAGGGTCTTCATGATGTGGGAGGTCAATGCCACCGGTCTGTAGTCATTGAGGCCGCTGGGGCATGGCATCTTTGGCACAGGAACGAGGAAGGACGTCTTCGACAGTACAGAACCCTCTGGAGCCTCAGGCTCATGTTGAATACATGGCAAAGTACTCCACATAGCTGAGGGGTACAGGTTTTGAGCACCCTGGAGCTGACACCATCGGGTCCTGCAGCCTTGCTTGGGTTGAGACGTTTCAGCTGTCTTCTCACCTGTTCAGTCGTGAAGGCCACTGTGGTGGTTTTGTGTGGGGGAGGGGTATGGTCATGAGAGCAGGGTGGGAGACAGTGAGGAGGGGTAGGAGGGGAGAGTGGAATATGTGTTGGTTGGGAGCCGAGAACAGATGGCTCATGTGGGGGATGGGCAGGGGTCACAATGTCAAATGTTAAAGAACAGGTTAAGTTCATTGGCCCTGTCCCCACTGCCTTCAGCTCCTCTGTTGTTAGTTTGCCGGAACCCAGTGATGGTCCTCATCCCCCTCCAGACCTCTCTCATGTTGTTCTGCTGGAGTTTCCACTCAAGCTTCCTCCTGTACATGTCTTTAGCCTCCCTGATCCTGGCTTTCAGGTCCCTCTGTATTGCCCTCAGCTCCTCCCTATTTCCATCTCTAAACGCCCTCTTTTTAGCGTTCAGGATGTCCTTAATGTCCTTTGTTACACATGGTTGTTATTTGAATAACAAAGGACAGTTCTTGTCGGAACATTGCAGTCCACACAGAAGTTGATGAAATCAGTGATGCACTCTGTGAACCCATCAATATCCTCTCCATGTGGCTCACAGAGTGCCTGCCAGTCTGTCACCTCAAAACGACCCTGGAGCGCCTCATAAGCCTCCACCGACCATTTCCTCACTGTCCACGAGGTTGCAGGTTTACTCTTCACTTGGTGTCTGAGCTGCTCGCCTCCGGGTATCCTCCGTCAACAAGCTTCTTCCTCAGTCACCATCTGTGAGATTATAAAAAACAATTAAAACGATCTATCAGACAGCTCCTGTACCCCTCCACCCCTGTTAAAACTCTCTGCTCAGCCCCTTCCCTATTCCCTTTCCCTTTCAGACTCCCGATGTGCCAGCAGATCCGAATTCACCGTGTGGACATTTCTACCCCACAGGAGGCTGTACAAACCCGTGTCCTTCTCTGATGCACAGCTCAGTCACCCCAATCCCTGTCTGCACTCGCAGCCCATGACGGTGACAGCTGTCCTAGACTCTGTAACTCACAATCTTGTAACACAGAATCTTGTTCACAGCAAGTTTAGACAGTCATTAATATGAAGAGAGAATTGTTGTTTCCTGAAAGGACAGGCGAGCGAAGCTGTCTGATCCAATTCACCAGATGGTCCGGTGTTTACAAGTTAATGTGTCCCGGGACCCACTCATAACCCCGACCCACACAGACAGACAGACAGACAGACAGACTGTCCCTTCGCCCCAAACCCCCTGCAGAACCACAAGGAATTGACCCACGGCCCGGGCTCGGTCGCAAAGTGAAAACCGGGGCTGAGGAGAGCCCAGAGACAAACACCCCGCTGCCCACTCCACCAACAACACGGCACAGCCGGACACATCTCACAACACCGGATCCGCTCCCGATGAAACCCGAATTTAATTTTGTTGTTCCGGATCGGACCCAACAAAAGGTGTTTTAAAATTGAAGCGCTCCCCCTCACGTGACGTCACACAGCACCTCCTCCCACGCGCCTGACGTCACCCATGGTCTCCCCGTATCTGCATCTGCTGTCACGAGCACGGTGCCTTACGTCACACACGCGCTGCTGTGCTCGAGCTTTTTCGGTTTAACGGCTACTGAGCTCGAGCTACGCCCCACCCCCCGAACAGTCAACAGAGGAATTGGATGATTGCAGAGCTGCGCTATTCCCATTGGTGCGAAGCGATGTCAATCACTGGTTACAACCAATAGTGGAGGCGGACCAGCCGAGAGGGCGTTACCCCTGTCCCCTGCTGCAGTTATGGCTTCAAAGCAGAGCAAATCCCAAAGTAAATGTCCGCTTTCTGATTTATTTCCATTTCCCTCCGAGGGAAGTTGGGGCGTTTGTGAAGCGTCTCCTGCGGCCGGAGTCTGATGTATCGCTGAGAGGTAGGAGGAGACCGCTCGGCCCGTCGGTTTGATGCCGGTTCCCCGGGGAGGGAGAGGATGAAGACGGTGAGAGAGGGGGCGGACAGGATGTTTGTCCCGGTGGGGACAGGAGGGGCTCATCTGTGGAAATGTCTGAGCCCACGGTGGTGGCGATTCACCACATTGGGGGCAAACACCGGCAGACTGTTGCCCTGCAAGCGGGGCCAATGGTCCGGGCAAAGTGACAATTATTTGTGTTTTGTTGAGATTGTACCGGGAATATGGTGTAAAATCCCGCTCCCCACACTAACACGGGTTATACAGACCAAAGAACAAACTGCCGGAGGAACTCAGTGGGTCGGGCAGCATCTGTGGAGGGAAATGGACCGTCAACATTTCGGGCCGAGACCCTCCCTCTGGACTGAGAGTGGACGGGAAATAGTCCGAGAAAAGAGGTGAGGGGTGGGGATGGGGCAAGAGCTGGGGAGTGAGAGGTGGGTCCAGGTGAGGGGGAGGTGGGAAGGTGGAAATAGTGACAGGGGTGGGAGGTGAGTGGTTGGGGCAACACGGGGCTGCAGAAGATGGAAATTAATTCCATAGAGGGTTAACAGAGAGGTTAGAGAGTATTTGTTATAGACAGTGCAATGAAGATTCACCAGACTGAACCCTGGAGTGGTGGGTCATCATATGAAGAAAGATCAAATGTGATAACCCTTTCATTTAGAGAATCGAGGACTGAGAGGTGAACACATTGAAATGCACAACATCATTACCGGTTGAACCAGGGATCCCAGTCTCTGAAAAAGGGGTTGGACAGTCCGGGACTGAGATGAGGGAAAATGTCTTCACTCTGAGAGTGGTAAATGTCTGTAAATCCCCACCCCAGAGGGTGGTGAAGATTCGGTGATCATCCTCACATAAAACAGAGTTCGGCAGATGTGTGGAGACTGGAGGGATCGAGGAAATGAGGATCGGGCAGAAACACATGGCTGAGATGGGAGAGCAGCCATCATCTTATTGATGGTTAGAGGGGCTGAATGGCCAAATCCTGCTGTTTCTCACTTGATGTTTCAGTGTTGCTGTCCAGTGAGGCTGGGGGACTGTGAATAGAAATGAGTGTTTTTAAACACAGACTGATTTAAATGAAACCTGCACATTTCCTGTTTGGGTCTGAATTGTGTGTTGGATCGGAATGGGAATTGAACCCTTGACTCTGTGACTTGGAGGTGGAGGGAAAGGGAGAGGGAAGATATGGAGGGAAAAGGTAACTACGTATCTGGTGTAAGTGGAATAATGTGGAAAATGCAGCGGATGGGTCGGGCAGCGGGTGAGGGGTGAGGAGCAGAGTCACCGGTTCAGGTGGGAGACCCTCCACCCGTCACCTGATCCCGTTTCCTGTTCACATTTCCCTGCAGATCTGCAGCATCTGTCGGTCACTACTCTACATGTCCGTGTAGCTTCATCTTTCGCCCATTCAGACAAGGCAGTGAGATCCGGATCTGTCACGTCCTCTTGTCGTGGGTGGACAATATGTTTTTTTTCTGCAATATTTTCAGCATATTTCATTCCACTGTTTTTACCTGCTGAAGTGCAGCCAATGTTTCTGTGTGTATGACCAATTTGTGTGAGAGTTTAGCCTTTTCTATTTATCTGAGCTTCTCATAAATGTGTAGTTTAGTTAAGCTTCACTCCAGAATTTCCAAAGCAACAACCCAGTCAGTATTTAGTTCCACACAATTAAAATAGTTTATTATATTTTTTTTATTTTGTACTACTTATATAATTTAACTGTTTAATATGTATATTCTTACCTTAAATCACATTTGATAAAATCTATTGTTATGAATTGGGTTCTATTGCTGCCGCAGAGACAACAAATTTCATGACATATGCCGGAGCTATTAAACCTGATTCTGATTATCGGTATGGGAGACCCACCACCAGTCACCTGATCCCAGTTACCGCAGATTGTAATGCGAGATTGAAGCCTTTTCTATTTATCTGTATTCTGCAGAAATAACAAAAGTTAAGTTTCCTTCTGTAGTTCCAAAGCAGCTCAGTCTGTCTAACATTTCCACACAATTAAAATGGGGAATTTGTTTATTTTTATCACGTACTGAGCTACAGTGAAATTCTTGCCCAACATACCATCCACACAGATCAATACATTACAACAGTACATTGAGCTGATATACATCAAAACAATAACTGTAACAAAGCATTATGGCTGCAGAGAAAGTGCAGTGCAGATAGACGTATGGTGCAGGGTCACGTTGAGTTACGTTGTGAGGTCGAGTCCATTTTTTTGGCTTATAACCGCAGACAGGAGGCCGTCCTTGAGGCTGGTGGTACGCGCTTTAAGGCTTTTGTATCTCTTCCCTGATGGGGGAGTGGGGTTGCAGCAAGAACGTCCAGGTTGTGAGGGTCTTTGAGTACATGGTCTGCTTTTCCAAAGCAGGGTAAGTGCAGGAAGAGTCTATGGAGGGGAGGCTTGTTTCTCTAATGGTCTCTGTTCCCCAAAGTTCTCTGCAGTTCCTTGCAGTCATGGGCAGAGCAGTAGCCATACGAAGGCGTGAAGTATCGACAAGAAGCTCAGAGACCTCGGCCTTCACCCTGCCTTCTGTAGCTGGATCCTGGACTTCCTGTCAGATCGCCGGCAGGTGGTAAGAGTGGGCTCCCTCACCTCTGTCTCTCTGACCCTCAGCACACATACCCCACAGGGTTGTCTCCTTGGCCCCCTCCTTTACTCTTTTTATGCCCATGACTTGTGTCACCACCCACAGCTCCAATCTACTAATTAAATTTGCTGACGACCCTACATTGATTGGCCTAATCTCAAATAACAACCAAGTTCATTAGCCTAACTGGGACCATGTCTGGCTTGTGAAAAATCTCAGGCTATGTCCACACTAGACCGGATAATTTTGAAAACGCCGGTTTGGCGTAAAAACGACAGGTGTCCACACCAGGCAATTTTCAAAATACCTCTGTCCTCATTAGAATGGATATTTGGGTGAATCTCCTCCAACTGGGCATGCGCAAGACACACGGAAAACAAGCAAAGAGGAAACGGTGTACTTGGTGCGCGTTTGTCCAGTTGGACTAGAGAAACTTAAATGGAAATTGCCAAACAAAAGACTTGGTGCGCATTTGTCCAGAAACACTTTCTACAGCCATAGTCTCTTCACCGATGAAAGGGAAGCCAGGACGGAGATAATGAGGAGGAATCGGTGAATCTGTCTTTGATTCTCAGAGAGATTCATGAGTTCCGACAAGATAACAACAAACAGCTGGAAGATATTAAAGGAGAAATAGTAAAAACTCTGTGTACATACATCTATTGAAGTTTCTGGACACATCTTCAGTGATGTTCCTGGAATCATCGGGTGTTTCGGGTCTTTCAACATCATACAATCTCCTCCAGGTGACCCAGCCGGGGCTGATCAGGTCCCAGCTTGTGTCCAGATGGCTAGCTACTTACGAATCCATGGCTCCCCTCTTTTGAGCCACAGCCATCTTGAGGCCCTCTCTGCCGCATCAGTGGTACTGCGGATGGCTCTCCTCTTCCCCTCTCCCTCGATGCCCAAAATGCTGAAGGCTCTAACTAAAGAACGGGCTACGAATCCCCTGCAACCAACCTCCACGATTTTTAAAGAGATTTGAGAGGGGGAGGGGGAGATCCAAAATGATAGGAGAAGACAGGAGGGGGAGGGATGGAGCCAAGAGCTGGACAGGTGATTGGCAAAGGGGATATGAGAGGATCATGGGACAGGATGTCTGGGGAGAAAGACAAGGGGGAGGGGGAGAACCCAGAGGATGGGCAAGGGGTGTAGTCAGAGGGACAGACGGAGAAAAAGGAGAGTGAGAGAACAAATGTGTGTATAAAAATAACAATAAATAACGGATGGGGTACGAGGGGGAGGTGAGGTGAATACCTTCTGAACTCAGTCAGACCTCTCAGTCCTTAACTGAGCCTCAACAGAATGTGGGTTTATAGGTGCTTCAACATACTGATCACAGGCATTTGGAACTGACTCCTTTTCCTTTTTCTTCTTCAGGATGGAAAAATTAAGACATCATATGACCAGCTTTCTTACAATAGTAACAAGTAAGACCAGAATATTTCTCCTTCAACTGCTTCCCTTCATCCTTACTCTTGTTATTAGTTCCAGCATTAATTTCTGGTTTACCCTGGTTATCCCTGCTACTCTTTTGGAAGCTTTTATTCAGGGTAAACTCATGAGTTATGGTTAAAGCAAACTCATCTGTGAATCTAGCAGACTCCTGCAAAGTGGCAGCATCCTTTTCATCTAAATATGTCTTTATGTCATCAGGGACGCACCTTTTGAATTCTTCAATTAAAACCAACTCTTTCAAGCTGTTAAAATCATCATTTACATTTTTATATATGCGCCAGTGGTCAAAACACACAAACTTCTCATAAGCAAATTTCATACAAGTCTGGTTCAGAGATTTCCTCAAATTTCTAAACTTTCCAACTCGTAAGCTTTGAGCACAGCCTGTTTCACTGTGTCATAATCAGCTGCTTCATCAACTGTCAAAGCAGAATAGGCTTGCTGAGCCTTCCCCTTAATTACACTTTGTAAGAGAATAGGCCAACCCTCTTTTGGCCACTTTATACTCTGAGCAAACTTCTGAAAATGCTGAAAGTATTTATCAACCTCTGCCTCATCAAATGGAGGTACCAATTTAACTTCCCGACTGGACTCAAACTTATCACCAGAGTCTAACACTAGACCCCTTTGCTGCAATCTCTCTATCTTTTCCAGCTCAAACAGCCTCTGTCTTTCTGCTTCCTCCCTGTTTTTCTGCCTCTCTAGCCTCAAACTGCCTCTGCCTTTCCACAGCCTCCATCTTTAATTATTCTAACTTGTACGGGAGCTCAAGCTCACTAAGTTTACTTTCCAGAAACACCTCCAACTCTTCCACTTTAAACACACCCTCATATACATAATGTTCAGCTATTGTCCTCTGCATCTGTGCCTTCCTCATTGTTGATTTCACCTTAGCAAGTTCTAACCTTTTAGCAATGCTCAACAACTCAATCCTTCTGGCGTCTTCTAATGCCTCAGAGGTTGGTGCTTCCAGAAATCTATCAACATTCATTGCTGGTGATTTTCCACACACAAATAAATCAAAAGGGATTTCCCCAATGAAATTGATAATTAATCAATCAATATGCCCCCAAATTTGTTCATATCCCAGACGCAGGCCCTAATTTTGTTACGAACCGTAATGCTTTAGAAACGAACCAGCAGCAATAGACTGGAGTCTGGTTTTGATGTGAAAACCACTATCTTTATTAGTGTCTACTTATAAATAATAACTTAAGCAAGATAAACAAAAGTTAACAGTGTTACGTGTATATATGTGTATAAGTATTACTCCCAAACTATTGAACGCAGGGGAAACAAGGCTTAGGGTCTTGAGATGATAAAGTATGAAAGTTCAATTCATCCATGGAATAGGTGATGAGACAGAGATATTTGTAATCCAGGGTAAATGTCCAGAGGAGGGAATCATGTCGAATTCCACAGGTTCCACGGTGGTAAAACAAGAGAACAGTCGCTGTAGATTTTATCCGTCATCGTTCCAAATCCACATATGAATTATCACCGAAAGTGACTTGTCACAAGGGGTATCGTCTTCAAGTGAATTCCCACATCACACGCAGTCAAGGGTTAACACACAACTGGTCTTCACAGGATACCCCAAATCCAATCCACTCCTATAGTTCAAAAGAGGTGATAACCACACATTCGATGTATGCTGAATCGATAATTAACCCACCCTTGTGGGCATAGGAAAGTTCTAAACAGTGACCCTTGGCCACTAGTTCCTTTGTTTCGATCCTTCCAGTTTACCTCCTTCGTCTCTGTCTGACTCTGAGTGTCCGTGTCCTCGGTTAAATCTAAACAAGCTGCAAGCAATGTAAACAAGCCGTAAGTCAGACTGATTCACCTTCTTAATCTCTCTCTCTCTTTTAAAATGAATGTCCATAGCAAACAAAACCAAGGGATTCATAACAACGGCCACTCCCCAGTGTGAACTGACTGGTGTGCCAGTGGTTTGGAAGATTGAGTGAATCCTTTACCGCATTCTGAGCAGGTGAACGGCTTCTCCCCAGTGTGAACTCCCTGGTGTCTCTTTAGGTGGGATGCATGAGTGAATCCCTTCCCACATTCTGAGCAGGTGAACGGCTTCTCCCCAGTGTGAACTCGCTGGTGACTCTGTCGGGTGGATGAATCAGTGAATCTCTTCCCACAGACTGAGCAGGTGAACGGCTTCTCCCCTGTGTGAACTCGCTGATGATTCTGCAGGTTGGATGACTGAGTGAATCTCTTCCCACAGACTGAGCAGGTGAACGGCTTCTCCCCAGTGTGGACTCGCTGGTGACTCTGCAGGTTGGATGACTGAGTGAATCCCTTCCCACAGAATGAGCAGGTGAACGGCTTCTCCCCAGTGTGGACTCGCTGGTGACTCTGCAGGTTGGATGACTGAGTGAATCCCTTCCCACAGAATGAGCAGGTGAACGGCTTCTCCCCAGTGTGGACTCGCTGGTGTCTCAGTAGGGTGGATGACAAAGTGAATCCCTTTCCACAGTCCGAGCAGGTGAACGGCTGCTCCCCAGTGTGAATTCGCTGGTGAGCCATTAGGTCAGATGACTGAGTGAATCTCTTCCCACAGACTGAGCAGGTGAACGGCTTCTCCCCAGTGTGAACTCGCTGGTGACTCTGCAGGTTGGATGAGTGAGTGAATCCCTTCCCACAGACTGAGCAGGTGAATGGCTTCTCCCCAGTGTGAACTCGCTGGTGACTCTGTAGGTTGGATGACTGAGTGAATCCCTTCCCACAGAATGAGCAGGTGAATGGCTTCTCCCCAGTGTGAACTCGCTGGTGACTCTGTAGGGCAGATGAATCAGTGAAACACATCCCACAGACTGAGCAGGTGAACGGCTTCTCCCCAGTGTGAACTCGATGGTGTCTCTGCAGGGTGGAAGAGTGAGTGAATTTCTTCTCACAGACTGAGCAGGTGAACGGCTTCTCGCCAGTGTGAACTCGATGGTGTATCTGTAGGTTGGATGAATCAGTGAATCTCTTCCCACAGACTGAGCAGGTGAACGGCTTCTCCCCAGTGTGAACTCGATGGTGTTTCTGTAGGGTGGATGACAATCTGAATCTCTTCCCAAAGTCCGAGCAGGTGAATGGCCGCTCCCTGGTGTGAACTCGCTGGTGAGCCATTAGGCTAGATGAAAAAGTGAATCCCTTCCCACAGACTGAGCAGGTGAACAGCTTCTCCCCAGTGTGAATATGCTGGTGACTCTGTAGGGTGGATTACAGTGTGAATCCCTTCCCACAGACTGAGCAGGAAAATGGTTTCTCTCCTGCGTGAACTCGCTGGTGTAACATTAGGTCAGATGATCGAGTGAATCCTTTACCAGAAATTGAGCAGATGACCAGCCTCCGATTGGTGTGTCCACAAGTGGGATGACCGACTGAATCTTTTCTCACACACAAAACAGATGAATGGCCTTGCACAGTGTGATCTTGCTGATGACCCTCAACTGAGATGGCCAAGTGAATCCATTTCCACTGTCTGAGCAGGTGAATGGCCTCTCCCCGTGTAAAACGACTGGCATGCCAGTTGGTCAAATGACCGAGTCAATCCCTCCCCACAGTCTGAGCAGGAAGGATGGTCGATTGAATCCCTTGCTCCACTTCTTAAATATCTAGACAGAGACAGCAAAACTGGCGCGTCGTGTTTGAGATTCCTGTAGACAAATTCCTTCTTGTGTTTAACCTGTAAAAAAATTTACAAAATCCATCAATGGGTGTAGGACAACATTTCAGATGAGATTACTTGAGTTGCCAAGGTTTGATCTGGTATTACTGTTAGTGAAGTTCAACCCAAGTTGAAGAGAGAAATTATCTTCTAACTGGGCACAGTGCTGGCATCTGGAATGACCATCAATTCCCTGATGCTCTTCCTGTCTCTGTAAGAATGGGGCATTTTGCTGTCTCCAATTTGTGCCTTGGGTCAGTTTGACTCTCTCCATTGGTATTATTCCCTGTTCCTGCTAAGCTGCATGGGTACCTGGCCCCAGAGTAACTAAAACAGTCTCATGCAAACAGTGTTTCTTGACGTGCAGCTGGGATTTTCTTTTATGTGTTATTAACTTAAAGTGCCACAGTTTTAATGCCATATAAAAAATTCCTGCTCAGATGAATGGTTGGTCCACACAGCTGTTAAAAGGATATAGAGCGTATTTTTTCTATTATTTCAGGTTCTTGTAGAAAAGTACAACACAGAAACAGGATCCTTTGGGCCACCTAGCTTGTGCTGAATTATTTAAACTGCCCACTCCCATACCCCTACCATCCAGGTACCTATAGAAGCCTCTTAAATGTTGAAATTGAGCTCACATGCACCACTTGTGCTGGCTGCTCATTCCACACCCAGGTTGCCATCTGTGTGAAGAAGTTTCCCCTCATGTTCCCCTTAACGTTTCACCTTTCACCCTTAACCCATGGTCTCTGGTTGTAGACCCACCCAATCTTAGTGGAGAAAGCCAGCTTGCATTTACCTCTATCACAATCAAATCTCCCCTCAATCTCCTACATTCCAAGGAATGAAGTCTTAACCTGTTCAAACTTTCCTTATAACCCAAGTCCTCCAGACCTGACAACATCCTTGTGAATTTTCTCTGAACTCGCTGAACCTCTTTTACATCTTTCCTGTAGGTAGGTAACCAAAACTGCACACAATATTCCAAATTAGGCCTCACCAATGTCTTCTACATGTCAATATAACATCCATCTACTGTTGTCAGTACTTTGGTTCATGAAGGCCAATGGGCTGAAATCTTTCTTTCCATCTCTATCTTACTGTGATACCTCTTTCAGTGAATTGAGGACTTGTACTCCCATATCCCTTTCTTCTACAACACTCCTCCGTGCCTGACCAGTCACTCTGAAAGATCTCTCTTGGTAGGTCATACCGAAGTGCAACAGCTCACCCTTGTCTGCATTAAATTCCATTTTCCATTTCTCAAACCATTTTCCCAGCTGGTCCAGATCTCACTGCAAGCCATGATACTCTTCCTCACTGTCCACTACACCACCAGTATTGGTGTCAGCCACAAATTTGCTGATCCAGTTAACCACACTATCATCCAGATTACTGATATAGATGACAAACAACAACAGATCCAACACTGATCCCTATTGCACACCACTAGTCACAGGCCTCCGGTCAGAGAGGCAACCATCTGCTACTACACTCTGTCCTCTCCCAAAGACAATGTCTCATTCAATTTACTATCTCATCTTGAATGCTGAATGACTGAACCTTCTTGACCAACCTCCCATATGAGACTCTGTCAAGTGCCTTGCTAAGGTCCATGTAGACAACATCCACTGCCTTGCCTTCATCCACTTTCCTGATAACTTCCTCGAGAGACTCTATAAGATTGGTTAGACATGACCTATCATGTACAAAGCAATGCTGTCTATCCTTAATCAGTCCACATCTATCCAAATACTTATATATCTGGTTCCTGCACATACATTCCAATAACTTTCCCACTACTGATGTCAAGCTCACTAACATACAATTTCTTGGTTTACTTTCAGAGCCTGCCCTGAACAGCGGAACAACATTGGCTGTTCTCCAATCCTCCAGCCCCTCTCCTGCAACTAAGGATGATTTATATGCCTGTGCTTGGGCCCCGACAATTTCTGCACCTGTCTTCCACACGGTCCCAGGGAACAACGTGTCAGGCCCTGGGGATTTATCCATGGTAATTTGCCTTAAGACAGGAAACACCTCCACCTCTGTAATCTGTACAGGGTCCATGAAGTTGATGCTGCTTTGCCTCACTTCTATAGACTGTGTCCACCTCCTGTGTAAATACGGATGCAAAAAAAATCTCCCCCATCTATGTTGTCTCCTCATATGGATTATCATTCTGATTCTTCCAGAGGATTAATATTTTCCCTTGCAACATTTTTGCTCTTAACATGTCTGCAGAATTCCTGAGGAGTCTCCTTCACCTTGTCTGCTGGGGCAACCTCATGCCTTCTTTTATTTCTTTCATAAGTGTTCACTTGAATTTCCTGTACTTCATAGGAAGGAAGAAGGAACGTCGACTCAGACCATGAGAGGTCTGCGTCGGGCATTTTCATGCCTTACGAGTTGCAGGTTGGAAGTCTGTGTGGGGCGCCACTCCTCGCACAGACACTAGAGCAGTGTGTGGTTAAGTGCCTTGCTCAAGGACACAAACACGCTGCCACAGCTGAGGCTCGAAATTCATAAGTATCCCATTTGTTCCTATTTTCCTGTACCTGGTATGCACCTCCTTTTTATTGATCTGAGAGATGAAAGCCAAAGGGGTGATAGAGCTGCATGTCGAGAGGTGGGGGTAGGGGGGGATGTTTAAACTAAAGTTACAGGGGGAATGGGAGCCTGAATAACAGAACAGATAGTGGAGGGGTTGTGGAGACAGATGTTGTTCAGTCCTCAGACAAAGTCAGGAATGAAAAACGTTGAGCATGGCGCAGTGAATATGCTGAGCCCTGTATATTTCATCCAGGACATCACCTGTTTTTCGCTCTACCTTCTGGGAAGAGGTACAGAGCATTAAGGACGAAAACAAAGAGACTCCTTAACAGCTTCTACCCACAAGCAGTGAAATGTATAACACCCACTTCCCTTCTCCTGCCCCCCTCCTAAGACGGCGGCAGCTAAATGCATCACACTTCCAGGAATGGCAGGTGTGCAATAGTCATATATTATTAATTTTGGACTGCACTCCTGAGGTTTTAGAGTTTATTTTATGTATTTATTCTTTGTCATGCTGCAAAACGTTGAGCTGCTAAACTGTGTTTCATTGCTCCACAACAATGACAATAAAGATATTCTATCTTTAATTTGGCATGCTCATGTAAACTCTACACATTCACTATTCCACTTCTGAAGGCCTCCCACTTACCAAGTACACCTTTGATAGAAAACAGCCTTTCCCAATATACACTTGTCAGATCCTTTCTGATGCCATCAAAATTGACCTTTCCCCAATTTAGAATCTCAACCCGTGGTCCAGACCTCTCTTTTACCATATTTAATTTGAATCTCATGGCATTATGATTACCAGATACAAAGTGTTCGCATACACTAATTTTTGTCACTAGCCCTGGATCATTTCCTAATAGCTTATTGCACACTTCTACACTAGGAACTCTACATGTTGATTAAGGACACATTTGACAAACTCTACCCCAGATAGTCCTTTTCCAGTATGGGAGACCCGGTCAATATTTGGAAAGTTAAAATCACTTACTACATCAACACATGTTTCTTGGCATAGTCTGCAATCTCTCTACAAATTTGTTCCTCTAAATCCCTCAGACTGTTGGATGCAACCAAGTCCCAGTAATGTCTACAATATCATGATCCATGTCCTGAGCTCATCTGGATTTCCTACGATGCTTCTTGCATTGTGAAAAACACATCTTTGCACATTCATCACACCATGCTCAACCTTTTGATTGCTGACTTTGTCTGAACAACATCTGTCTGGGTGTAAAGAAAGCAACCTCTCCCTCAATGTCACAAAAACAAAGGAACTGGTTGTGGACTACAGAAGGAATGGAGACATCAATGGATCTGGAGTTGAGAGAGTAAACAGCTTTAAGTTCCTCGGCATGAACATCACCGAGGATCTCATCTGGTCTGTGCACACCAGCTGTGTGGTATGTGGCTGTCTACCTCTTCCACCTCAGAAGCTTGAAGTTTGGGATGGGGTCCCAAATCCTGAGAATTTTCTACAGGCACACAATTGAGAACATTCTGACCGGCTGCATCACTGCCTGGTATGGGAACTGTACTTCCCTCAATCGCAGGAACCTGAAGAGAGTGGTACGGATAGCCCAGCGCATCTGTAGATGCAAAATTTCCACTATTCAGGACATTTACAAAGACAGGTGCGTATAAAGGCCTGAAGGATCATTGGGGATCCGAGTCACCCCAACCACAAACTGTTCCAGCTGTTACCATCCAGGAAACGGTATCACAGCATAAAAGCCAGGCCCAACAGGCTCCTGGACAGCTACTTCCACCAGGCCATCAGACTGATTAATTCATACTGATGCAATTGTATTTCTATGTTATAATGACTGTACTATTTATTATAAATTACTAGAAATTACACATTGCACATTTAGATGGAGAATTAATGTAAAGATCTCTACTCCTCATGTATATTAAGGATATAAGTCATTTCAATTCACCCTCTCCACCATCTGTTCTGACATTCTGGCTCCAATCCCGACTGCAACTTTAATTTAACCACCAACCCCTGCCACACACTAGCACTAGCTAGCAAGCCTTACCACTAGGATATTAGACCTCTGATAGTTTTAATTCCCTAACTAACAAATCCCCTATCAGCCCTTTGACATTCCTCTGCTAAGTAATCACCCCTAACAGTTTCTAAAGTGGTCTACCTGTTGTTGTGTGGGATAGCAACAAGAGTACTCTGCGATGGCTATTTAACCTCATTCCCCTTCCTGACTCTCACCCAGTTTCCTGTGTCCTGCACCTTGGGTGCATCTCAGCTCTCTTCATGTCATATCCATCACCCCCTCCAACTCCCAAATGATCTGGAATTCATCCATTTCCAGCTCCAACTCCCTAACGTGCAGGGTTATAAGCTGCAGCTGGATGCACACCTAGCAGGTGAGATTGTCAAGGACACTTGAAGTCTCCCCACCTTCCCACCAATGTCCCATCTAATTTGTAATGAGCCGTGTGCCAAAAAATCTTGGGCTGTGCAATTTTTACCCAGTGACAACAATATGTGCACACCGAACTTTAAATAGAGGTATTCATTTTAACAGCTAGTAAATCACTGTCAATAAGAACTTTGATATCCTCTGGGTTTGATCAAGTTCATCTGCATTCTCACACAACCTACATAGCAGGCCTGTAGAGGGTTAGGAAGAATTTTCTCACTCCAATTTTTGCACACCATCCATATCTGATTTGCTTGCTAAATAATGCTTTAAAAAGTCAGATTTCCAAATATCACTCCACTTCCTCCCACTTGTAGATTCTCCAGCAACTTTTGCATCAGCACAATACACACAGTTTCTGTATCGTACATATATATTTCCCCTGAACCCTCCCCCCAGGTGACTGACGGTGCTGAGCTTATTGATGGCAATGCCAATGAATATGAAGGGAAAGGCAGAAGTCTGTCCGGCACATTTGTGATGTGAAAGCTACTTGTTGCCCAGGACAAAGGTGTTTGATATAATTATGTACCCAGAGAGAGTGGGTCAAAACGTGTTCTCACGAGTAGAAAAGTCCAGAACAAGAGCAGGTAGAAGAAGCAACGCACACAAAATGCTGGAGGAACTCAGCAGGCCAGGCAGCATCTAAGGAAGAGTACGAATGCTGAATTCCTCCAGCAATTCGTGTGTGTTGCTTGGATTTTCAACATCTGCAGATTTTCTCTCGTTTGTGATAGGAGGTAGAACAAAGGTGATTTAAAAGATTTGTTCCCTTTCTCCGAGTTCCCAATCCTTGCATTTAGACAGCTGGAGCTCAGCTCAGTCTGAGAGATCCATCGGTTCCCATTCCCTCACCAGCCGGAAGCTCCCCGGGGCCCGTGTACGGATCGTGGGGCTGAGAGAGAGGGAAGAGAACAGGACTGTCCCGGGATTCCGGGTCACGGTGTCCGGAGCTCACAGTAATTATCCCGAATTCGGTGTTGAAAACCCCACCAGCAAACTGTCTTTTACCTGGAGCCGATTTTCCGAGGCCTTTAGTGTACTGCGCGCATGCGCGATATTCGGGAATAAACATCAACCCTGACGTCTGCGCATTTGATCGGTGCTTCAGCGAAGGCGACAATTGTAATGCAGAGCTTTCTGGATAATCACGGTGCCATTAAAAGTTCCGGCAAGCTTCGGTTCCATGTCCAGACCTCAGTTTTTTTTTGTGTAGAATACTCAGTAGCTGTTTTAACACAGAAAGCGGATCCCATAAACGATTTGCTCAATATCAACAGGTATTCCGTGTATCTAATGCCAAAGTACAATCCTCTTACAAATGTAAGAGATTCTGCAGTTGCTGGAAATACAGAGACGCACACACACACAATGCTGGAGGAACTCTGCAGTTCAGGCAGCCAATGAGCAGCGGAGTTCATAGGCTAAGCATACTGAAGGAGTTCGGCCTAAACGTTGTGTATTTATTCCTCTCCACATTTGCTGCCTGATCTGTTGATTTCCACCAGTAATTTGCAGAAATTAACCACCTTTTTTTTCATTCAACCAGTTTCCAAATGTTTCTGATCTTTAATTTGTAGCCATATCCTGCTGGTCTGATTTCTCCTCCTCCTCGTAAACTCTAGACCCCATAATTCTCTGGAGCCCTAAAGCCCTGACTCACACTGCCAACTCTTTCTGAATCCGCTCTGTCGAAAATTCATTCGCTGGTCTACTGTCAGGCTTGAGAGGCGCGTTGCAACAACCCAGCTGTCTAAAGCACAGTCCTTTGAAATTAGTGAAAATGACACAAAACGTTGGAAAGAGCGGGGAAGGAGTTTAACCAACTTCGTCCGGAGCCTTGAAGAACGTCAAAACCACGGTGAGCACGTCGTCTTATTCAGCCTGGAGACAATCATGCAGGAGATTCATGCAGGTGTATAGGATGATGAGAGGCATTGGTCGTGTGGATAGACACAGGCTTTTTCCCAGGGCTGAAACGGCTAACACGAGGGGGCATATGTTTAAGCTGCTTGAAAATAGGCACAGAGGAGATGTCAGAGCTAAGTTTTTTCTAAACAAGGAGTGGTGTGTGCGTGGAATGCACTGCCAGCGACGGTGGTAGAGGCGGATACAATAGGGTTTTTTAAGAGACTAGATACATGGGGCTCGGGAAAATAGAGGGCTATGCGGTAGGGTAATTCTAGGCAGTTTCCAGAGTAAGTTACATGGTCGACACAACACTGTGGGCCAAAGGGTCTGTAATGTGCTGTAGATTTCTATGATTCTCTGAAATTCAAGGGAGATCTCTTCTCCCACGGAGTGGTGACTGGTTGCAACCTGTCATCACAGGGAGAGTGAGAGGGGAAAGGCAGGGATAGTTTTTGATATACTGATATGGAACGGAAATATGGGCAGGGATCAAATAGTCTGAGTGGCCTCCCTAGTTTACATTGTGAGTGTGGCAGAGACAGTAAGTACCTGAGACACGGGATTTGATACAGAACTGATTTATCTTTCACAGATGCAGAATATTAAACACTCGTCTAGTTTAAGGCTAACATCGGCAGAACGGACTCCTCCAATGCTCAGTGACTAGGGTTCAGTCCTGGGTGCGATGAGCAGCCGCAAGAACTGCAGAATCTGACAGTAACAGTCCCTCATGAACCTGCAGCTGCCTTCAGTCACCGTGATGGTTAAACATTTAACACAGAGCTGATCTGAACTTCCTCCCTGATGTGAAGTTGCTGGTGTTACAGCAGCTGGGATGATTGAGTAAAACTCTTTGCTCACTCCGGACAGAAATGTGGCCTCTATTTATAGTGAACTCAGTGGAGCATCACAAGGTGGGTTAACTGAATGAGTCTCTTCGCTCACACCGAGCAGGTGAACGGCCGCTTCCCAGTGTGAAGCTATTGGTGTATCTGCAAACACGAAGAAATCTGCAGATGCTGGAATTTCAAGCAACACACGTAAAAGTTGCTGGTGAACGCAGCCGGCCAGGTAACATCTCTGGGAAGAGGTACAGTCGACGTTTCGGGCCGAGACCCTTCATCATGACTAACTGAAAGAAGCGCTAATAAGAGATTTGGAAGTGGGGGGGGGGTGGAGGGGAGATCAGAAATGATAGGAAAAGACAGGAGAGGGAGGGATGGAGCCAAGAGCTGGAGAGGTGATTGGCAAAAGGGATATGAGAGGATCATGGATCTGGATTCAGAGGGACAGAGGGAGAAAAAGCAGAGTGAGAGAAAGAATGTGTGCATAAAAATAAGTAACAGATGGGGTACGAGGGGGAGGTGGGGCCTTAGCGGAAGTTAGACAAGTCGATGTTCATGCCATCAGGTTGGAGGCTACCCAGACGGAATATAAGGTGTTGTTCCTCCAACCTGTGTGTGGCTTCTTCTTGATAGTAGAGGAGACCGTGGATAGACATATCAGAATGGGAATGGGATGTGGAATTAAAATGTGTGGCCACTGGGAGATCTGCTTTCTCTGGGGGCCAGTGGGTAGTTGTTCATTGAAACCGTCTTCCAGTCTGCTTCGGTGGTGCAGGCACGCAGGCTGGTGGTGTTCGTCAGGAACACTACGAAACGGGATGTCACCTTTAAGCGAGAGATGCCTCTGGAACATTTGTTCCCCATGATGGTGATGCATAGCACCCCCGTGAGGCCAGTTGGGAGATTGCTGTTGGGACAAGGGCCTAAGTCGACCGCTGAAAGCTTTTAACTTTGGGGCATCACTTGTCCAGGAAGGTTGGAAGCGGAGGCTGGTGCAGAAGATGATGACGCTGACAGGTGTTTTTTCCACTGACGAGTTTGATGTGGGTTGTTCCAAGAGCATTCACCACACCATACGGGTAACTGAGGATACTCCGTTTAGTGAAAGATCGTGGCGACTGGCTGCTGCAGATGTGGAAGACGTGCGGCAGCATTTGGGCAAGTTGAAGGAGGCTGGGATCATTACAGAGTCCCGAAGCCCTTATGCCTCTCCTATCGTAGTGGCCCAGAAGAAGAATGGGAAGGTTGATATGTGTGTGGACTATAGAACACTGAACAGGCGCAGGGTCCTTGATCAGAACACAGACCCCGGGTCGAAGACGCGCTGGCCTGTCTGAGTGGGGCGAAGTGGGTTTGAGGGCTGGATATTACCAGATCCCGATGAGTGAGGCCGATAAGGAGAATACAGCCTTCATTTGCCCTCTGGGATTTTACCAGTCCGAAAGGATGCCCCAGGGCATATCGAGGGCCCCTGGCACCTTCTAGAGGGTCATGGAGAAGACAGTGGGAGATAGGAACCTGCTCGAAATGTTAGTATATTTGGTTGACTCAGTATTTGGATCCATCTTGGAAGAACAAGAAGCGAGAATACTGAAGGTGCTCAACCGGCTGAAGCAGGAAGGGTTGAAGCTTTCCCTGGACAAGTGCCAGTTCTGTTAGCTATGTTGGACACATTATCTCGCGGAATGGTGTAGCGAAGGACACGGCTAAGATCGTAGCAGTGACCACCTGGCCAAGGCCCCAGACCGTGAGTGCTCTGCGTTCGTGCCTAGGGTTCTATGGGTACTACCAGAGATTCGTGAAGGGCTACGCCCTGGTGAGTCATCCCTTGAACCAGCCTCTGCGTGGCTACCCTCCCCTGGGACAGAGGGGGGTGGGGGAAGGACGGGAGATGGGAGAATATTTGAATCCGTCAGAGCCCTTCGGACAGAGATGGGATGACAAATGTGAAGCGTCTTTTCTGTTACTGAAGGAGATGCTGACTCAGGCGCCGGTGCTGGCTTTTGCAACCCCCCGATTGTTCTACGTGCTACACACTGACGCCAGTCATGAGGGTTAGGGGCCGTTCTATATCAGGATCAGGGCGCTGGCCTGAGGCCTGTGGCATTTGTCAGCCAGTGTTTGTCACCTTTGGAGAGGAACTATCCCACTCAAAAGTTGGAGTTGCTGGCGTTGAAATGGGCGGTGGTGGATAAACTGGATGCCACAGACCGTCGGTGGCTGGCAGCCTTGTCTGTATATGATTTCAGCCTGAAGTACCGCCCCGGGAGCCGGAATGTCGATACGGATGCTCTGTCCCGACGGAGGCATGAGGAACTGAAGAAGTACGCGGAGTAGGAGAGTGTTTCTGCATCCGGGGTGAAGGTGATGGGCCATCTTGCTATCACGGTGCAGGCTGAGGAGAAGGAGAGGCCAGATCGAGCAGTGGACTCATTCGGGGCGTCCAATGACGCCGTGCCCCTAGTTTACAGTGATCTCACTGCTCTGAAGACCACGCAGCTGCCGGAGTTAAACCCTGGGGAAGTGGCCGCTGCTCAGCGAGATGACCCGGGCATTGGCCCTGTCTGGCACGCCGTGGAAGAGGGGGATGTGACACAGGTGGAGAAGACTGAACACGTCTCAGTGTTTCTGTTATTGAGCGAATAACTACGGTTGAGTTTGAAAAACAAAAATTTATAGCGGGTAAGGTCACTCTCGGACCGACCTCGGTGTTGGCAGCTGGTCCTGCCTGAGAAGTATCGGAAGGTTGTCTTGAAGTCCCTCCATGATGGCTCTGGACATGTGGGGGTGGAAAAGACCTAAGGATTGCCCAAGGACCGGTTTTACTGGCCCCGAATGAGGACGGAGGTCGAAGAGTACTGCTAATCCTGCATACGGCAGAATTCGCTGCCTGGGCAGGCTGTCCCTTTGTCCCACTTGCAGATTGCGGGGCCGTTTGACCTGGTGTGCATGGATTTCGTGGCCATAGAACCCGATGCCAGCAACACGACGAATATCTTGGTCACCACGGTCCAAAACACCAGGTATGCTCAAGCTTTTCCTACCAAGGATCAGGGAGCGACTACAGTGGCGAAAATGCAATGAGAGAATATTTTTCGCCGGCGGATACATAGTGGCCAGGGACGGGACTTTGAGAGTAAGCTCATCTATGAGTGACTGGGCATGCTCGGGGTTGAGAAATCGAGGACCACGCCCTATCATCCGCAGGGCGGTCCCCAGCCGGAGATGTTTAATCGGGACCCTGGAGATCAGCAAAAAGAACCGCTGGAGTCGACATATTAGGCAAATGGTTCACCGTCACAACTGTACACGGAATGAAGCTACTGGTTACTGCCCCTATTATCTTATGTTTGGGGGCGAAGCCAGGTTGCCCATTGACCTCTGTTTCGGGACTGATGCGGGTGAGGTATCGCCGACGCCTTACTTGAAGTATGTGTCTGATATGAGGAAAGAGCTGAAATGGGCTTACGAGTTAGCCGGGGAGGCGGCCGCCCGGCAGAATTGGGGAAATAAGAGAAGATATGACACGAAAGTAAAGTTCTCCCAACTCCTACCGGGAGAACGAAGCCTCATAAGGAATCTGGGATTAACTGGAAAGCACAAATTGGCTGATCACTGGGCAGCCACGCCCTATGTGGTGGAGAGTCAGATGCCAAATTTACCGGTTTTCCGGGTGCGGCCCGAGGATAGAAAGGGGCCTGTCAAGATTCTCCATCAGAATCACCTTTTGCCCCTGGGGTAAGACGTACAGATAAAACGGGAGCTTGAAGCGGCGGCTGCACCCAGTATCAGGACTCTGCGTCCCCGCAGGGTGGAGGACGTGCCTACCCCGGGAGAGACGGGCCCAGGTCCAGCCCCTGTGCGGGATACTGACTCGGAGGATGATGACTGGGATGGTTGGTACCTTCTGCCGTTCGCTTATACTCCCGTGATCGAGGAAGAGAGTCCTGGCATTTCCCCACTGTGTTAGACGGGGTAAGGGGGGCTAGTGATAGGCAGTCCGTGGTACCGCAGGGCGCTGAAGGAGAGTATGTAGGGTTTGAACCAGAGATAGAGGGTTCCGAGGCGCAGAGGGGTTTGGGTGACCGCTCGGGGGTGGGTTCGCCTCGTAGTTTCAAAAGGTCCCCTATAGTCTCCGAGGCGGAAGAGTCAGAAGCGGGGATACGTAGGTCTCATAGAAGTCGGAACCCCCCGGAGAAGTTGGCCTATGTTGCACCCGGGGAGCAGGGTGTGATCTCTACTGTTTTGGGAAGTTATTTCCCTGCTTTCTGCACGTGGATTGGGCTGTTTGTTTTGCAGGAAGGCGTGGCGAATTATCTGAATGTCATGACGGCATGACTTACTTCGGTGGGGGGAGAATGTAGGGTTCTCAGTAATACTAGATGGACAGTTAACTGTTAATTGCTTATTACCAAAATGGCTTCTCGTACTGTTAAATGCTGAGCAAGGTGTTCTCTGTACAGCGTGTTTGGAATATACGTAGTGATAATGGAAATTGTCTTCATTTGCTAGCCAATGCAAGTCATGTTATGTTATCTTGTATATGTGTGCTGAGTTGAGGAGCGCGGGTTTTTTCGGGAGGCGAGCCGACAGGACAGACGTGCGGGGAACGGATAGCGGTTCCAGGGCGGCAGATACCGGACCTCGGGGGTTCGGATGGTGGCCGGAGTCTCGGAAAGACGTTGTGGATGGAATCGGAGGCGTGAGCTCCAAAGTATTAAAATATTATGTGCACAGGACTGATATGTTACTAACGGGGCACATTTTCTTCTAGCTGTTGCCACTAACCCATCACCAAAACTTGCTATAACGTATAAATCTTTACTCGCACTTGGCATATTGTTTGATATTTGTGTCGTGGCTGATCACTGGGTGCCTCACACCGTATCCGCACCAAAGCAATTGCACTGTTGGCGGGGTCGACGGCCATTCGCCCCAGGCAACGGGAGCCAGTTGCGGCAAAGGCCATTATACCAGCATGTGTCGTGAAATTTGTTAAAGTAGCAGCCGCACTTCAATGCAATACATAACGAATATAATAAATTATAATAATAGCAACAAAGGCATAAGTACATCAATTACAGTTAAAAATCGTGCAAAAAAGAGAAATAAGATATTAAAAAGTGGGTTGTGCTTACGGGTTGAATGCCCATTTACGAATCGGATGACAGAAGGGAGGAAAATTACCTGAATCACCGAGCGTGTGTTTTTAGGCTTCTGTAGCTCCTGGATGGTGACAGTGGAAAAATGGCTTGTCCTGGGTGCTGGATGTCCTTAATACCGGACGCTGCCTTTCTGGGACACCGCTCCCTGAAGATGTCCTGGGTACTTTGTTAGGCTGGTACCCAAGATGATGTCGACGAGATTTACAACCGCCTGCAGAGACTTTCGGTCCTGTGCAGTAGCACAGCACCACCACCCCACAAGCCCCCACCATCATACCAGACAGCAACGTGGCCTGTCAGAATGCGCGTCACGGTACATCTAAAGAGGATTTTTTTAAACTGCATTTGTACTTGTTCACACATCAAACCTCTTCAAACTCCGAATGAAGTATGGTCTTTTTCTTGTTTTGTTTATAACTGCATGGATATGTTGGAACCAGTTTAGATCCTCAGAGATCTTGACACCTAGGAACATGACAATGCTCACTCTCTCCACTTCTGATCCCTCTGAGGATTGGAAAGTGCTCCTTTGTCTTACCTTTCCAGAAGTCCACAATCAGCTCTTTCGTTTTACTGACGTTGAGTGCAAGGTTGTTGCTACGACGCCACTCTTCCAGTTGGGACATCTCGCTCCTGAACGCCCTCTCGTTTCCATGTCAGGTTCTACCAGAAAATGGTTGTGTCATCAGCAAATTGATAGACGGTATTTGAGCATTAAAGATTTTAGAGCAGTGGGCTAATCACGCAACTCTGAGGCGCACCAGTGTTGATCGTCAGCGAGGAGGAGATTTTATCATCAATCAGCAAATATTGTGGTCTTCCAGTTAGGAATTCGAAGATCCAATTGTAGAGGGAGGTACCGAGGCCCAGGGTCTGCAACTTTTCGATCCGGATTGTGAGAGTGATGGTATTACATGCTGAGATATTGTCGATTAACAGTATCTTTGTTGTTTGTGCTGTCCAGGTAGTCAGAGGCCGCATGAAGAGCCAGTGAAATGGCATCTACCGAAAACCTATTGTGGCGATAGGCAAATTGCAACGGGTCCTTGCTGAGGCAGGGGTTCAGCCTTATTCTTCTGAATTACACAGTACAGTGTTAGAGCCATATAATGCCGCTCATATGACAAGCTTTTCAAAGGCAGAATCATCCTGATTGACCTCCACAATGTCAGCATATCTTTATAAGAAAGGGACGCAAAATTGCTCACAATTCTCCAAGTGAATGTCCCTTACTGTTAGACTGTTGTTAAACTCTGTTCGACAGAGCTCAGTTTGAGCACTATTTACCATTCCCAGGTATAGCGGACACTGACTGCAATACTATGCAATTTTACCGTCGCTTATTATTTGGACTGTGTGAATGTGCACCACTATTGTATAAATTCACAGCAAACCTTGCACTACCATCTTATCAGTGTAAACTTGTAAATCTTGCGAATATTGTCATCTTTGACTTATAATTCCTGGAAATTTTATATTTTGAGGTATTTACTTCTATTCCTTCGTACCTCTCCTCTAATGTTTGTGTATCTGAGCATTTGTAATATGAATGTGACATCTGTAATTTCCTGTGGAATCAATAATACCTATCTTCCATATTTACCACCGTAAAGGTTGCTTTACATTAAGCTATCTAATCAATTTCTCTTCACTGCACGACATCATAACTGATCCCCAAATGAGCTCAACCACCAGCCGCTCGAAAATGCCATATCATAGCATACTAGAAATGTCTCCTCTTGGAAGCGTTTTTGGGAAATCTGATATCCCAATCTTTCTACATATTGAAATACCTCATGTCTACGGTAACACTACACTTTTGCCATGCATTTTCTATCTCACACATCTTAGCCACTGTTTGGTGATCTTTATATAACTCCCATCTGGGTCATTTTACTCTGCCCTACGAATAAAGATACAACATCATCTGACCCGATGTACTCTCTTTCTAATGATTAGATTTTAGTTTTGTACAAACAGAAGCGCGCTATGCCTTTCCTTTCGATACAACGTGCATGTCACGGTCCGGATCGTAAATTCCCTATTGCTCCTAATTTCCTTTGATAGTGCCACAGTTCCGACCGTTAGTTTCCCACTTGCTCCTAATTCTCTTTGATGACGGCACACCTGGTTTCCATCAGGACCTGCAGCATAAGAACCCCGGCGTTACAACCAGTAGTTGCCAGATTGTTGGTTTTGCGTGTGTGGTAAATAACGTTTCCCGGACGCTTAAGGCTGTATGTTCTAGGTTTTCCCCAGTATCGAAAATTACCTGTGAAACTGAATCTCTTCGTGTCAGGATCAGTTTTCTAAGTTCAACTCCAGTTCAGAGGTTTACCTGTGAAACCCAGCCTCCCTGCGTCAAAATAAGTCTTTTAAGGTTTTAATTCGGCACCAAGGCTTGCCTGCGTAATTCCGTCTCTCCGTGCTAAGAAGAGTTTGTCAGCCGTTTCTCTCTCTACGCTCTGAGTCAAGATAAATTCTGTCCGTCTTCTGCCTTCCTGCTCTCCTTCCTGTTTGCCGTTCACGTCTGCATCCTAACTAAATCTCCGTGCTTGTATCTCCTCATTCGTTGCAACAGAAAGATCTGGCCACTATGGACGAAGCAGACACGAATACCCTGCAACAAGACCTCACCAGCCAGGGAACCCAACTGGGTTTGCATGATCAACTCCTCCGGGAGGTCATGGCGAACGTCCGTTCTCCCTGCTGACGTAACGAAGATCGGTGACCAGGTGGGCCGCGTATTTTACCCACTCCTGGAACTCTGTCTAACCAGCCCAGACAGCCTGTAGTGCCAACACCCAACGCATCAGCAACACCACCACCAAGATAGCCGCACGTACCTGAACCAGAGCACTACGCTGGGGATTTGGGAAAGTGCCGGGTCTTCCTTCTGCAGTGCTCCTTGGTGTTATAGCAGCCGTCATCCACGTACTCCACGGATACGTCAAAGATTGCTTATATCATGGGGTTGTTGCGGGGAAGTGACTTAGCGTGGGCTACAGCTGTTTGATACAATCAACCGGATATCTGCTCTTTTTTCCACCTTTATTGCGGAAATGAGAAAGATCTTTCACGACTCCGTCCGTGGTACAGATACGGCTAAGCGCCTACTCACACTCCGCCAGGGCTCACGCAGCGTTGCCGAATATTCCGTCGAGTTCCGGACGTTAGTGGCCGACAATAAGGCACTCCAAAACGTATTTCGGAACGGTCTCATTGACATGGTGAAAAACAAGTTGGCGGCAAGAGATGACACCGACAGCCCGGATTCCCTGATCTCCCTTTCCACCTGGTTGGACAATCGTCTCCGAGAACGCCATGAAGAACAAACGGGTCCTCCACCACATTTGGCCACTGACGGGAGGCATTTCCGCCTCCCGTCAGAAGAAAATAAAACCTCTCTGCTGCTGCTTCTAGAGTAGCTCCCAACCCGCCGTCTCCACTACTCTGGGAGAGGAGCCCATGCAGCTGGGACGAAACCGCCTTTCCCCCACAGAACGACTAAGGAGATTGAGAGCCGGTGAGTGACTATATCGCAGCCAGTCCGGCCACTTCCGCGCTACCGGTCCCCTTCGGCCAAAAAGGGAAGTTTCACCAGTAGAAATGGGGACCATGATGAGCCAGACAACTTTCCCGTCCGTTCCCCGAACACGGATGCAGCTGCGAGCTGCTTTACGTTGCAACCAACAGGCCCTGCCTCTGTCAGTAGTAGTGGACTCTGGTGCTGAGGGAAACCTTTTGTATGAAAACATAGCTTCCCGGGCTAGAATTCCTCGCGAGCCGTTGAGTACCCGCTTCCAAGCCCGGGCACTGGACGGGAGATTACTGGCCCGAGTCACACATTGCACACCACCCCTGCCTCTCTTTCTCTCCGGGAACCACAGGGAACAGATATGATTCAATTAAATTTCCTCTCCTCAAGCTCCGATAGTTCTTGGTACCCCTGGTTAAGCCGCCATAACCCCCAAATTGACTGGTCCACTAGGAAGAAAGTCAGCTGGAGTCCGTTCTGTTACTCCACTTGTCCACAATCGGCTCTTTCCCATGCGGAGGTCACCGCGACCTCGTCTGCCTCTGAACCCCCGACTTATCCAAGGTTCCAGCAGAGTATCACGATCTGGGTGAAGTGTTTAGCAAACAACGGGCTCTTTCCCTGCCTCTACACCGCCCTTACAATTGCGCATTTGCGCTTCTGCTCGGAGCCCCCCTACCCACCAGCCGGCTGTATAACCTGTCCCGGCCCGAAGGGGAAGCAATGGAAATGGACCTAAATGACTCTCTTGTGGCCGGCATTATCTGACCCTTAGCTTCCCCTGTTTCTTCTTTGTGGAGAAGAGAGGCGGCTCGCTGGGCCCTGCATTGACGACCGGGGCCTGAACAGCATCACCATAACGAATAAATATCCCTGCCACTTATCAACTCTGCTCTCGAACCCCTTCACGGAGCCACCATTTTCTCGAAACTGGACCTACGGAGCGCCTACAACCTGGTCAGGATAAGGGAGGGAAATGAGTTTATCATCTGTCTTGGTCATTTCAAATATCTGCTCATGCCATTCGGTCTCACCAATTCCCCCACCGCCTTCCAAGCCCTGATAAATGATGTTCTTAGGGACTTTATTAACCGTTTTGTTCTGGTTGATCTGAACGACATCTTCATCTGTCTCCCGATGTCTTCAGGAACACATCCACCATATCCGTCAGGTTCTCCAGAGGCTTTAGGAGAACAAACTATTCATTAAGGCAGGGAACTGCGAGTTTCATGTCCCGTCTGTCAATTTATTCGGGTACATCAGCGGGAGCGGGAAAGTGAGGGCGGAATCCGAAAAGATCCGGGCGGAGGCGGAGTGGCCAAAATCTACGACACTCGAGCAACTCCAGCGATTTCTGGGTTTCCAAACTTCTACCGTCGCTTCATCAGGGATTACAGCCGGGTGGCAGCGCCCCTTACTCGACTCACCTCTCCTGTGATCCCTTTTCACTGGGACCCCGAAGCGGACGCTGCCTTCTCGGAGCTGAAGAGACGTTTCATCTCCGCTCCCATGCTCGTCCAACCAAACCCTTCTCGCCAATTTATTGTGGATGTCGACGCCTCCGACTCTAGAGTGGGAGCGGTCCTCTCCCGACACTCCGGCCCAGACTGAAAACTCCATCCCTACGCCTGCATTTCTCGCCGTCTATCCCCCACCGATCGGAATTATGACGTGGGGAACCGGGAGTTACTGGCCGTCAAACTCGCTTTTGAGGAGTGGAGGCACTGGCTGGAGGGAGCGGAACATCCACTCATCATCTGGAAAAACCACGAGAACTTCGCAAGAGCACCCAAACCGCCAAACGCCTGAATTAACCCCAAGCCCGTTGGGCATTATTTTTTGGCCGTTTCAGATTCACACTCACCTATCGACCGGTGTCCAAGAACGGAAATCCTGATGTTTTCTGCCGTCACTACTTCTCCGAGGAGGGTCGTCCCAACCCCCAGACCATCCTTCCAACAAACTGTGTAGTGGCTGTCCTCACCTAGGAGATCGATTCCATAGTCAAAGAGGCCCAACGGACTCAACCTGGCCCAGGCAATGGACCCTCCAATCGTCTCTTGTTGCTTGACGCTGTTCGGTCTCAGGTTCTCCGGTGGGGGCATACTTCCCGGTTCACCTGCTATCTCGGAATCGATCGAACTCCGTTCTTTCTGAAGAGACATTTCTGGTGGCCCTCATGAACGCTGACACTCGCTCCTGTGTCTCTGCCTGCTCTGTTTGTGCCCGCGGAAAATACTCCCACCCCACCTGCAGGGTTGCTTCGTCCCCTACCTATCCCTAGTCGCCCTTGGTCTCACATTGCGCTGGATTTTGTCACTGGACTACCCCCTTCATATGGGAATACTGCTGTACTCACCGTGGTGGACCGCTTCTCCAAAGCTGTGCAATTCGTAGCCCTTCCCAAACTCCCTACAGCCCGTGAGACAACGGACATCCTTATTCCTCAAGTCTTCCGTCTTCATGGGATTCCCTCTGACATTATTTCTGACCGGGGTCCCCAATTCATCTCTCAGCTCTACGAATAAAAGGATCCACTGACTACGTGTGTTCCGCAGGGGTCAGTGTTGTGGCCGCTTCTTTTTATCCTGTATATGAATGATTTAGATGATGGAATAGGCTGCTTTGTTGCCACACTTGCAGATGATACGAAGATAGGTGGAGGAGCAAGTAGTGCTGAGGAATGCTGAATGAACTCAGCAGTCCAGGCAGCATCTATGGTAAAAAAGTACAGTCCAGGTTTCGGGCCGAATTCCTTCGGCAGGACAAGAGAGAATATGCTGAGGAATAGGTTGAAAATGTGAGGGAGAGCAGAGAAAAACGCCAGGCGATAGGCGAAACTTAGAGGGGGAGGGATGATGCAAAGATCTCTGACGTTGATTGGTAAAAGAGACAGAAGGCCATGGAAGAAAGAGAGAAGTTCGGGGGGTGGGTGGTGAAGGGAGGAGCACCAGAGGGGAGCGAACGGCGTGCAAGGCAATATCATGAGAGACGGACAAGGGAATGGGAAATGATGAAGGCGAAGGGGAGGGAAGGGGGTATTACTGGAAGTTTGGGAAATCGATGTTCATGCCATCTGGTTGGAGTCTACCCAAACGGAATATAAGATGTTGTTGCTCCAAAGTAAGTCTGGCCTTATCCATACAGTGTAGGAGGCCATTGACGGACATGTCTGAGTGGGAATGGGAAGTGAAATTAAAGTGGGCGGCCATTGGAAGATCCGCTTGTTCTGTCAGACGGAGCGTAGATGGCCGGCAAGTTGTTCCCCCATTCGACGTCAGGTCTCACGGATATACATCTGGTCCGGTTTCCATATCGATCAGTCACTGCACACCAGATTGGTAAAAGTATAAAAAGAACATAGATATAACTTGTTTTTACAGCTCGGACGACGGAGCGAAGAGATTGAACAACGCAGTAATGTAATTTGGTGGCAAACACGTTGATCATTGCCACCCTCACGCGTGCAGCATAAACTTATACAGGGGATAAATCATAACTGGCATCTTCTTCATTACATCTGGTGGTGGAAAAATTAAAACGGACAGCTTTCTCACCGTGCGAGACGGGACACTACTTAGATAATAGAGCTGTGTAAAGGGATTGTTTATACAGAGGGATCTGAGGAACAACTTTTCCAACCATATGTCAGAAGGAATCTGGAACGTACTGAGTCAGGTGACTGGTGGTAGAGGGTAAACGCAAAACATTTACAAGTGTAATATTTCACAGTAGATTGAGAAGGGTACCAGATATGAAGCAGACAACTTGTTTGCATTTCCGGAACGCGACAACTATCACGGCCGTAATCTATTTCTTAAATGGACGGGACGCAGCAAAAAATACAGCAGCTGCGGATCTGAGAAGCGAATAACTGACTGGATAAAATCAGAACCGAAAGGAGGTTTAATATCACCGGCACACGTTGTGAAATGTGTCGTTATGCGGCAGCGGTACATTGCAATACATAGTAAAAAAAACTATAAATTACAGTTAGAAGATAATATTTAAAACATTGCTAAATAAAGTTCATGCAAAAAGAGAACAACATGTAATGAGGGAGAATTTATAGGTTCAATATCTATTCAGAAACCTGATGGTTAAGGGAAATAATCTATTCCTCTTTTATCATTGCAGAACCAGACACATTACTGACCAGACTGACAGAGTCCCAACTGATCAAATCCCTCATCCCTGCCCACAGTGCTAACTTCACTGCATATCCAGTCCCATTACTGTCCACTCAGAGAACTGCGCTGCTTTCCCAGTTTCATTATGTTTGACACTAGTACCGTCGCTGCCACTCCAACATCATCACTGACAATGCGAAAGTCTGTCCGTAAACACGTCACTCAGCAGAACTATACGACCAAAGATGATGTCCAATTACTATTGATCGCATCGTCACCGGTTACAAAGGGCAAGTGTGACAACATTCGTTATACATTTAACTGTTAGTGCCGGATCCCATGCAAGCAAATATAACAGTTGTCTTCAGCAAGATACAAAAGTGCGCAGCTTTGGTATCATTAATGGGATTTCTAGCACATGAACATTAAGATCATATAATTCATTTTACACAAGAATATCAGTAAACACTCAAGATGTTGGGGAAGAATGCTCGCTGTGTTTTATTGTTATCATTACATCGGGCCGTGGTTACACTCCGAGCAGACCGGAGAAGGGAACAGTTTTTTTGTTGCACAGGGCAGCACGTCCGTAAGGCTTAATGTAAATTACTGAACTTCCACCGAAGATATTTGTAACTTCTACGTTCAAGTTTAAATCTGGTCACTGTTCAGTTGAATAGTAGATACAGTACCTGAAGTAACATCATCATGTGCCGCTTGTATTCCGTGGCTGGACGCAATGGCGCCGACAGGAGAATCTAATAATCTTTAGTTGACGCTTGCTATGCAATGGTCTACAGAACGTTACACAACTGTGCTGGTCTGATGTTCTGTGTGATGAAGAAATATGTTTCAATATAATCTATACACCTTTAGTTAAACGTTTAACAGATTTAAACGCCTGTCTCTCACATTTATTGCGATGACCAATGCGAATAAAACTGCCCGTTTCGCTGTTTCTACAGTTCTAAACTTTAAGGTCATTGCGACTCGCAACAGAGATTAACAACAGTCAAGAAGAGATGTGCTTCACCAGATTCCGTTCCACCTTTGCAGGCTCACAGATATGCTATGATATTAGTCTGGGGAAAATGAAAACAATTCTTGTTTCCAAAGATTTTAAAATAATATATGTTTGCGGATACTGCTCAAGTGAGCGGAAACATTCCAAGGAACCGAGTAAAGACGGAAAAAACGAATAATAAAATAAATCGAATAACCGATTTGGAGCAATGGTGGCTGTTTATTCTTGTGAGATCTTCAAAGGAGGGTAAATTGTGCAGAGTTACAGGACTATCTTTGCTTGCCAGTAAATACAAAGTCATTACATAGAAAGATGCCGATGCCCCTGTATTAAAGCGTTTCCTATCACACCGACGCCTTACACCCAGCGGAACAGCATCAGCTGCCGTTTAATGGTTCTGTATGACTACGGCGTGGCCTCTTGTATGGGATACTGGTACGGTTATGGGCTGTAAGGAAAATATCTTTTTTCCTTGCTCATTTCTGGTTCAACAGGATTAGGAATTCGCAGGAGAGTGAGACATTATACACTTGCTGAAAATTATTAAAATACTACTGTATCAGGATGACATGGGAAATACGAATCAGCCACTTGTAAAGGCACAGAAAGACCGTGTGCAAAGAATATTTATCGACCAGTCAGTGATCTGATGCATATAGTGCTGGAGGGAACCCAGCTGCCGATAGTTAATTCCATAATTCGCTGTCTCTGTTTCTGTCTTTCTCTCTCACTCTCTGCTTTCCACCCCCCCCCCACATGTCTGCCGATCTTGTCTACTCTCTACTCCCGCCTACCATCAGCTCACGTTTGCAAAAACGGCGAAAATCGTTTTCTCTATCATAAAATGTCCACAATCCAAGCTAATGTCGCTGTGTTCCAGAACCACTGCTTTGTGTGTCTCATTTTATGCACACCAAAGAAGCATCAAGTGCAATTTTTGACCAGTTTTCTACTTTCCTTATACTCGATGTTTAAGTAAAATGTTTATATTTGTTTATTATTTAAGGACCGTTTTGTTCTCCTTTATATTTAGTTAAGTCGACCGAAATGTTATGAGATTTCTTTTTGTAATTCCGATATATATAATAACAGCAACACTTATCTACACATTTGTTCCTCAGCTATTGGGTAAACAATCATGGAAACTAATTAGGGTCCTTTCAGGAAAGGTTGTTGACGTCACCGGAGAGTTTCTCTCTCTTATTAATAAGAGTCCTTCTCACTCAGTTCCCCCAGTTTCAGCGAGAGCAGCCTCTCCTGCCACGAACAGAGATCCGGAGTGGCACTGTGAGCGAGAATAAGGACAGACTGGCTCGTTCTGTCATGGATCAAAATTCGGGAAGAACGGCGTGGAATATAACGGGAAATTGGAAAACTTTCTTCTGGATGGTTCCAATTATTTTGACAGATTATGATTGGATAACGCTAGATTTTCCAATAATGAATGTGTTTATCACCATTCAAGTGATTTTCTTCCCCGTCCTCGCCATCATTGCTCTTCCTGGTAAGTCTCTTTCCAAAGATAACTTATGAAACAACATTTAACTGCACATTTTCCTTCTCTCGTGTACCTCTCATAATAGTAATAATTAATGCTGCTGTCACACCCACTTGGAAGCAAGTCTTTGCTTTATGCACATTGATAATTGACTGAGCCGAGGACCCTTGTCTAAGGAAATCTTTCTTACAGTTGTGATGATCCAGAGAAGATTTCTGAGAATGATCCATGGGGGGGGGGGGGGGGGGGGAACGATTTAACGTATGAGGCGTGTTTGATTGGTCATTGCCTGTATTCGCGGGGATTGCGGAGGACGGGGTAGGGGAACTGGGGAAGGTTATGGGTAACTGAAAGGTTCAGATGGAGCCGTCGTTCAAAGGATGTATCCAACAGTGTATTGGACCAGAGAGCGCAGCCTCCCAATAAATGACTGTTCCTTAGAACAGAGCTGAGGAAGAATGTCTACTGCCAGAGGCAGTGTGCCTGTGGAACGCATTGCCACAGAACGGTGCTGAGGCCAAATAATTGGCGTTTTCAAGCGAAGCATTATAGGTGCGTAATTAACAGGGCCATTATAGTTTATGTAGAGAAGGTGTTGGAAGGGAAATACATGGACCATCATGGAAATTGTGCTCTGGTCACATTGTCTCAGTAATGCTCTGGATGCAATGGACAAGTTTCTGATGAGTAAGCTTGCATACAACTGTTGCCCGTCACTGAGAGGATGATACATTACATTTATAATCCGCTTTGATCCCCCTTTCCACTCGCTCTATCCTCGCCTCAGGAATATGTGCTGTGAATCAAGTTGCATCCTACTTGAGATTCCCTTGCAATTAAACTGTTTTCCAATGCCCCAGTCGTCCTGTGGCTAATCCGGTTGGTGTGACTGTCGTCTGCACTCCAGGGACTCCCTGAACATTAACCAGGTCCCTCAGCTTTTAAGACCTTCGGACGTGTCTGCCGTACTAGTTCCCTCTTCTGTCTCTGCCCATCCTTCTCCCCACTGTGTTCGTAAAACGTATTTTCCGATTGGGATCCAAAAATTATAAAATGCAAAGATCGTTAATGTATATTTGAATGCCAGCTGCATCTGACGGTGCTCAAAAGTAGCACATTTCGGAAAACAGGAAAGACCACTGGAAGTTATTGAAATACTGATCATGACGTATTATTATGGTGACAAATCACCTTCATTCTTGCTGAAAAATATAATGAATTTTAGAGACTTTAATGAATTGTATACGATTGTAAAGGCAAAAGAAACAAGAAGGAGACGGAGAGACTCGTGGTATGATTTCAAGGTAATATTCACTCCCTCAGTGTCGGAAAACAGGAAGAGAGGTGCAACAGTGAGATTTTGGACTGCTACTCTATTTGCAAATCCAAATTTGCTAACGATCAGGGACGGGAATCTGCGCTTCAGCTAAACCTAGTGGGTGTCACGGACACTTATTTCACGACAGATGAGATTTCGCAGATTCCGCAGATGCATCATTCAACTCCTTTTCCCTCAGCTCGTGTGAAGTTTCCCAATCATCAGCCATTGTTATCTGTGTTCTTCGTTTTCTGTTTCGATGCCAGGTAGCAAGTGACAAATCTGGAGAGGCCGCACTTTCCCCGAGAGGGGATGAATATGGTCACCATGTTCACTGGCAAACAATTAAAAAAAAATCAGGGTAAACGCATCTTAAACCGAACATATAATATGTGCCCATGATAGAAATGAGTGTACCTGACGGAATAATATAATCATAGCGATCAGGTACACTCATTTCTATCATGGGCACATGTTATATGTTCGGTTTAAGATGAGTTTACCCTGATTGTTTCCTCTGTTCGCAGTGAACATGGTGACCATATTCTTCCTGTCTCGGAGAAAGTGCGGCCTCTCCAGAGTTGTCACTTGCTACCTGGTTGCCATGGCCTTGGCGGATCTGCTGGTTCTTATCCTGGATCTGATACTGAGCAAGTTTCCACTTACGTACATGCCAATCGGTGCTTTCTTCCGCTCAATGATCAAGGGGTGTAATATCCACGCTGCTCTGATTTACACCGTCACCGACTGTTCGGTCTGGTTCACCGTCACGTTCACCATTGATCGGTTTGTCGGCATTTGTTGCCAGAAACTGAAAACAAAATATTGCACCGGGAAAACTGCGGCCGTGGTTTTGGGGACAGTGAGTGCCATTGGCTTTTTAAAGAATATTTACTGGTATTTTTCACTCTCGGGGTACTACACGTGGATAGCTGTTCCATTTATTTGTAGGGTGAGAGTGCATTATTTGAATTTATTTATCGTGACTCAAATTGAACTATTTTATTACATCCTCACCCCTGTATTCCCATTTGTGCTGGTTCTGCTGACAAATGGCTTCACCGCCAGGCACATCTCAGTCACGAGCAGAGCTCGCAGGAGACTCAGTTTTCCTGGCAACGGACAGAGTGCCAGAGACCCAGAGATGGAGAAACGCAGGAAATCCCTCGTTTTATTGCTGATCCTCTCGGGCAATTTCATCTTGCTGTGGGCACCTTTCACCGTGTATTCTGCGTGGAATCGGCTGTATGCTTTTGCCACGTATGTGCGCCCACCTGATTCGCTGCGAGAGCTGGGCGCCATTCTGCAGCTTCTGAGCTGTTGCACGAACACGGCCCTTTACACCGTTACGCAGACCAATTTTAGGGAGCAGTTAAAGACTGTGGTAAAATCACCGCTCTCTCTCATGTTTGTGACGAACTCGTGACGTTGCGGTGTCGCTCGACCTGAAACCACTGAAGTTCTATCCACTGTGGGCAATTTTTGCTCCTCTGGGCCCTGCGATATCCTTGTTCCACTCACACCTCCCAAGCGGAAATTACATAATTTATCGATTATACAGCTGCTATGATCGTCCCTCATTCGCCGGCCTATCTTCTCATCTCTGGCCTACTTATCCAATTTACACCGCAGTTCCACCTTGCAATCCTTCTGGCTGCCCAGATACATTAGTCCAGGTTCAAGACCATTCTCCTGCGAGATTGCTTGTGTTCCCGAAACAACCCGTTCATGCCCTACATTGACGGCTGAATTGGTGCTGTCAGTCCAGTGACGTCTGAATTGGTGCTGCTTCCTGCACCCACGCTGAGCTCGTCAATTTCATTTACAACTTACCACACCGACCTCAGATCAACTTGTTCCCATTCTGACACCACTTGTCTCTCGCTCCCTCTGTTCCCAACACCACAGATCCGTTAGAAGCCCGAATTCTATAAACAGCCCCATATTGGCCTACACACCCCTAAATCAATGAACGTTTCCAACTCGGTGTGTATCTCTATATTAGCGGACTCTGTTCTAAGTCTGCGCAATCTGGAAATAAGTACATATCACAAACACGCTGCAACCCCATAATAGATCATTCCAGAGCAGAAATCATTTCAAAAATTTTCGAAAATGGGGGCATTCCGATATTAAAAATCCGTACGCAACCCAAATCTCTGGGTTCCTACAAATCTGTGTGCAGCTGGATATTCGACAACACGCTCTAAATCTGCGCATATCACCACATCCGTGTGTACCCCCGAGGCAGAGCACACACTTAAATCTGCATGTATGCCGAAATCCAGGCGCAGCCCCCAAAAACTCTGTGCACCGTATATATGCTGACTTTACCTTAACTCTGTGCAATCCCCAATTGAGTGCGGATCCCAAACACGCTGACACCCACCACATGATCTGAACAGTATCCGGGTCAAAGAATAATTTCAAACCGTTCGCAAACTGTTTGCCATAAAGTAACAAGAATACTGTTGAAACTTCAAAGTGCATTGATTCTCAAAAGTGTTTATAAATAAAACAAAATTCAGATACGTCACACTACAAATCCACAAGCACCACATCTCTGTGAGAAACCCGAAATCCGTAAACATCCCCATATTAATCTGCATGCTCCTAAATCAACGAGCATTCGCGAATCAGACTGCCCCATTATACTGGTGGTCACGTCACTGAATCTGTTCGGATCATTTGACCAGTGTGCAATCCCCTATTTGCCAACACCGCCCTAAATCAGAGCACTCCACAAATTAGTACCCACTCCAAACAGGCTGAAACTCCAACATCGGCAATACATTAACTCAGAGCAGGAATCATTTCAAACCGTTCAGAAGATGACTGTTTCCATGATAAAAATCCGCACCCATCCGAAAATTCACCTGCAACTGCAAATCGGCCGATACACCCAAATATGGTGTTACCCAAAATCCGTGTGCACCTCCATATTAGACATATCAGACCCCACATCTGCGCCCATCAGCAAACAAGTGCGAACCCCTAAATCCATATGCATCCCAAACCCGCAGATAACTTCACATGAACATTAGGTTATCCAAATGCAAGAGTCATTTCTAACAGTTCACAAAATATCTGTGTCCACTTTCAAAAATCTACAACAAATTCAAAGTTCTATGTACATCTGTTATTAAGGTATCTATAAACGAAAAGACCTTGAGAAATCCCCAGATCCGTGTGTACTCAAACTCACCGTGAACATCTCCATATGTCTGTGCACCTTCAAATACGAGTGCGTTCCTGCAAGTACGATTGTTTATCCCGGAGCGAGAATCATTTCGATCTTTTTCACAAGATGGCTGAATCCACATTGAAAATAGCAAGAACAAAGTTTGCTGTTGAAGTGCATTATTTATTAAAGTATCTCTAAACGAAACAACCTTGACATTTGTCATTAACCCAAATCCACCAAGACCCACAAATCGAGATGCACTCACAAGTACGGATGGACACCCATATCGCTGCTCACTGTGAACCTGACAACACCCTCCAGATACACATCAGCTTATCCCAGAGGAGGAATAATTTCAAATAGTCCACTCAGTAGCAACCTCCATCTTAAAAATCATAGTGAGAGCAGAGATGAAAATTAAATGTGTATTTATTAATGAAGTACCTCTCAATGAAATAACCTTGAGATTCGTTACAACTCAAAATCGACCGACATCCCCAAATCCGTAAGCACCCTTAGACCGTATGCACCACCAACCCAGCTGACACCCATGTACGCACATTTTATTTTCAAAGAAGAAACATTTTAAAAACATGGGGGTGCACAGGCAAGTGGGGCTGCACACGGATTTGTGGGAGCCGTTGTATGTGGAGTTGTGACAAATCTCAACATTCTTTTACTTACAATATTTTATTAATTAAAGCACTTTCAATTATGAACTTTGTTCTTACTGTTTTATAAGGTGGAAGCAGATAGATTGTGATCTGTTTGAAATTATTTTGCTCAAGAATAATCTAATGTGCATGTGGAGATGTCAGCGAGTTTGTGGGTTGCGTGAATTTGGAAGCCGACACAGATTTGGGGTTCCACAAGGAATTTGTTGTGCGTGCTGATTTAGGAATATGCACAAATTTAGGGGTATGTTGGCAAATATATTTGCACACCGATTGGGGGTGGGGTGGGGAGTGAAAAATCTCAAGAATGTTTCATTTATAGAAACTTTAATAATAATTGCTAGGTCTGTCAATTAAAATTAGTTAACTGAAAGGACTGGGCAATCTCAGGTCTGAGGCAGTTCAGAAAAGTCTACACTGCCAGCTGGGTATTCTGATGGTCTAGGAGTTTGCCAGCATTGGACTACCAGGTATCCTTAAAACGAGCTATAATGTCCGAAAGGGATTTGCCTTTTATATGTAGACTTCGGGAAAGTTCGCAAAAATCCCCGTGCTGTCGGGCCGTCATTAAAATGGGTTCCATTACCTTAGCGATCCATGGCTTGTCTTACATCGCCCGCCCGACCTGGTTTCCAGTCACGTTCGGGCGTCTGTCTGGGACTGGAGAACCTGCTGTGTGTCCCTCCCCAAGAATTTCCATATGTAACACTGAGGAGTGCGCGCAAATCCCCGGGCAGGAGCTGGAAAACTTGACAAGTTTGTGTGAGCCAGTTGGTTGTCTTAGCGGGTTAGGAGATTAATTAACGGTATTCTATACCACAGGCGCGATCCAGGGCTTTACAATTGTGATTTTCCCCACAATTTTCGGGGAAACTCACTGATATCTTCCCCAGTAGAGTTATCTACTGCTTCTTTCCTGTTCCCTTTGATTTTGTTTTCTGACCTGTCTGTTCCCGACTAATAGGTGTTAATTCGGGGAACCGTTCTGACCCGGCACCTCGGCGGAAACAATAGCCGACGCAGAGAGCGCCACCTCGAAATCATGATTCATTTGTTAGAAATAGGTTCTTTCTTGCGTTCAGTTGTAAGTTGTTGGTGTCCCATTTGTTAGAACACCACAACATGTAATCGAAGTCAAATATTTCATTTTTAGCAAGTCGAAAGCACCGCCTTAAATCCAATACCCTTGACTCCAAGCATATGGCTCACTAGAAAATGTAACAGAGTACATGCTATCCCCTGTTCTCAAACAAACCTTATCAGCGGGCGATCCTGCAGGAAACCAGCAAGTTCCTTGTCTTGTACTTTTCGACATTCTACATCGTGGTATCGTTGACCGGTAATTTCATTTTAGGATCACTTGGGCATCGCTCGTGAGGCTCCGTTCTCGCCGGTTTACCTTTAGAGGGGTCCATCAACCTACTAGGACGGTAACCCAACACTTTTCAGAATTAAAGTGTACTTAACAGATGTTGCAACATTCGCGCGCCTCAGTTATACACTTGTAAATCCATTGATTATAACAGTGAACAGCTGGGTCCCAAAATGGATCAGTTTTATTTTAAAGCAGTTTTAAATTTCATGGTTCCCTGTCCCTTCTCGCAGTTTTCTTCTTTTTCTTACCCGAACGCAGGTACACTGATCACCGGCTGGTGAGGGACACCTTGTCTGGCACAGTCCGAGGGGCAAATTTCTCGGTCAAGGGTTCACTATATCGCATTTAAAGGGTCCCATCCTCTTCGCCAAATTAGTCAGGCCAAGTCAAATCACGTTAGGACTCAAAGAGTGATATTGTCGGAGAATACAAAACAACACGTGGACTCAGATATTTGAATGTCTTTTTTTTTTCCGTGGCCACGTGAGAATCATTTCTGAGAGCGGCAATTCTGAATTTACAGTTCATAATGCTCCATTTTCATCAGTCACACATTATCATTATCCCAATAAATTCTCTCGCCAGTAGTTTTCCCCCTTTCACCTTGTTACATATACCTGTTAGGGTGCATTCTCCAGTTACCTTATAAGGTAACCGTAGCCTTCAGCCAGGAGCAGATGACATCAGGTGGTTCCCAACCTTCACAGAGTGTTTCGACCCTTAACCACGGCACTCTCCAGTTGGTGGGCCGGCAGTGGTGGCCAAATCACTGCCCATCTCCTCTTGGCTTCCCAGCTCCCCTCCTCTCGCCTACTCCAAATCCAACAAGAGGCTCGTTCTCCCTCTTCCCCCATCCTACAAGCTGCTTGATTTTTTGCTCCTTTCGTCCAGGCGCAGATCTGACAACAACCGCTATGCTGATTTCGCTGGCCTTTCATCTTAAGTACATGCCCTCTGGTATTAGTTATTTCATGTTTCATGTTCAGCGAAAAAAACAAACGGGCTGTCCACGATGTCGGTGCCTTTCATTTTCCTATGAACTTCAATCAGGCCTCCCTCAGCCTCTGCCGCTCCAGATAAAATATCCCAAGCCTGTCCAATCTCTCCTTATCAAGGAAGCATCCTGTTAAGGGTCTTCGACTCTCAGTTCAAAACCTCCACAATTTTCCAATAATAGAATCCAATACTTAGGATGTGGTTAAACTGGAGATTTATAAAACTGCAACATAACTACCTGACCCTGGAACTCAGTGCCTCGACTGCTAAAGACAAGCAGGCCCTACGCCGCTCGCAGCAACCCCTCACCCTGTGCAGCACCTAAAGAGAGTAATGAACTGGGATCCCAAGCCCCCTTCTAGATCAACACAGTATATCAACACATACTGATCTTCCCCATGACATAAGCCCCAGTCCTGGTCAACTTCCTCTGCAGTCTTCCAGCACAAAGTATCATTGATATAGAATGCTAACCAGAGCTGAATGCAGCATTTTCACGGAACTTAGCGGGTCAGGCTGGATCTATCGAGAGGAGTAGAGTCGACCTTTCGGCGACAAAATTTCCATTACAGCATTGACAGTGGCCCTTCGGCCCACCCCTTCTGTGGCGTTCAGGTGCCATACAAAACATTCCCATCTGCCTGCGTTTGTCCCGTCTGCTCTGGGATGGAAATTTGCCTGAATGTACATCTCAGTCGCAAGGCATTGGGTCTGAAGGGACTTTTCCCTGCTGTAAGAGTCGTTGATTGAACCTTTTCTATCCTGTAGTTACCAACAGTGTCTTTTAAATTTGTTTAAGTACAGGACCTCTAAGGGGTAGTGTTTTGTCTCTTAAAGTGCATTAGGGTGGATAATTTTCCAGGGCCAGGCGGGATATACTTGCAGATTACTTGGAGAAGCTGGAGATTAGAACTCTGAGGACCTCTCCTCTGTAGCTACTAGCAAGATACCCAAAAAGCGGAGATAAATGGTATTCCATTATTCATAAAAGTGGATGGGTTATCCTGGAAAATATCAACTTCTGAGTCACACTTCGGGGTATGAAACTTACTGGAGAGGATTCTTCGGGATTAGATGTAGTGTTATCGAACACCACACACATAAACATTTTCTCTGGCTCTTCCAATCTCTGCCGAGCTGTTTTCTGGCCTAGTCCCAACGACCTGCATTAAGACCATAGCCTTTCATATACTTCCCATCCATTTACCCGTTCAAGTGTTTCCTAAATGTTGTGATTGAGCCTGCATTCACCACTTCCTCTGGCTACTCATCCCACGTCCATACCGCCCTCTGAGTGAAGAAGTTTCCTCTCGTGGTCTACTTTCACCTTTAAAATATGAACTCTTGTTCCAGTCTCACCTAACTTGAGGGGAGAGTGTCTCAGTTTGGGAGAGAGTAGGCCTATTGATTCTCTCCTTCTGACTCAACCCCTTAATTTCTGAAACATCATTATAAATTATCTCTGTAATCTTTCAAGTTTATTGATCTCTTTCCTGCAGATATGTGATCTGAACTATACATAATGCTCCACGTTGATCCTCAATAACGTCTTACACAACTTCAACATAACATTTTAATTCGTGTATTCGGTACTCTGATATATGAAGGCATGTGTGCAAAGATTCTCCTCATGACCTTATCTAGGAATTTTGAAACTGTATTCTCAGAACCCTCTGCTCTCCTGCACATCTGAGTTACCTTCCACTAATTGTATAAGTCCTGCCCTGGTAGGTCCTGCCAAAGTGCAACAGCTCACACTAGATCCCATCTCGATGGAATTTCACATTAAGTTCCAACTTCAAAATGTTCAGCCCGTTTTTCCAGCTGCTTCACTCACGCTAAAAGTTTTCATAACCTACTTCGCTGTCCACTCACACTCCAAATCCAGGTGTCATCTGAAAATCCAGTTTACCATATAACGATTGACTTATATATCCTGTTCCTTAGAATGTTTTTCACTCAGTTCTGGGGGTACACACATATTTGGGGGTGTCGCTGGATTTGAGGTGCACATTTGTATGAGAGGAGTGTGCAGATTTGGGGGTGTACACATATTTTGTCATCCTGTGAATGGTTGGAATGATTCTAGTTTGGGGATAATTTGGTTTGCAAGTCGATGTCCAATTCTACTGTAATTATCCTTCACCGAATTTACATTTATCCGCCTGCAGCTCCAGTCTTATCCTTATCAAAAACTGTTTGCGAAGCTCCAGAATTATACTACTGATACTACTAAGTCAAGCCCGTCTCCCTCCCTGGTCGCCCATCTAAATACTCTTTCAGGAAGCATCCCAGGACCCATCTGAACCACAAAGCCCCATCCATCCTCAAGGGATAAGGGAATGCCAGTAATGTTGGAGTGATTATTTACCCGCAATAACTGCATGATTGCTTTTACATCAGCCCATAACCTCCCGACCTGTCTGTTGCTCTCTCTTACAGGCTGCAGGTAGAGCACCATCAGAGCGATTGCACATTCCTTATTATTGAGCTCTACCTGCATCGTGTTACTGATGAAGCCTTTGGGGTGATCTCGGACCTGGGACATTCTGACATTCTGCCTGATCAGCAGTGCAGAACCACCCCCGCCCCCGCCACCCTCTGGATTGCCTGAATCGTCTGAATTCTGGAATGGTTAGCGACCAGCCCTGACCTTCTCTCAACCAGAGCTCTGCAATATCTGGCTCACTCTGTCACGTACTAATCCAGGTTCTAAGCACGTCTGTCTTAAGTGTTACACACCTTTACTGACATAACCTCACTTCAGCCCCTCGGAGACACCGGGCTCATTAACGGGGTCCTGGCTGGACTTCATTTTGGCATTCCTTGACCTCGTCTCTACCTTTTACTCAATCCTACTTACTCACTTGCAGTTCCATTTCCCACTCTCCCGCCCAACCCCCAAGACCAGGCCTGCACATGCCACATGTTAATGCCAGGGCAGATACATCAAACTTGCCAGTTAGAATATCAACTCCCTTTCAATGCAGGTGTAAAACCAATGTTCTTACACCAGTCCACCAAACCTCGAAGAGAGCCCAATAATATGTGTATACGATGCCCTTCCTCCTGCACAAATTGTTAGCCACACATTTACCTGTTCTTCCTTAGCATCTTTTCCCTCTTAAGCCCGTGACACGGGAAGTAATAGTGAGATCACTTTTCCGGAGTTGCCAGTTCTTAAGCCATAAACCTCCTTAGCTACTCAATTAACTTGTTTGGAAATTTTGAGGGATCTATAGACTTGCATAGCACGACTCCCCTGATCCTCCACACTGCGATAAAATCTGCCATTTGTGCTCTATAATCCAGTTTGAATTTTTATTATGTACCAGCTCGTACTGTTACTCATGGAAGTCCATCTATCACATCGTACCCCAGCTCTACACCGTGTCGACGTCCCATTGTAACCTATGATGAAATTCTACACTATCCACAGCTGCAGCACATAGGTGTCCTTGATTCAATTAGAGATGAAGTGAGGAACAATGAGCCGCAGCGCCCAGCAACCTCAACGTTACTCTAGCCTAATCGCTAAGTTTTGTTTCCTTTTTTAACTTGGGAGAAAACCCATAAATGTGACGGGGATTTAGTACAAATTCCTTCCAGCAAAACACCGGCATTGAGCTCTGATTTCCAGTGCCCCGAGCTGGAATAGTCTGATTCTAAGCGCTATGCTATGTGGAGCTTCAAACGGCAAGTTACCAACCCACATATGCACTTCCTCTTTCAAGTTGTTTACAAATATGAGAAAAAGTAGATCTCCTGGAAACTCCCCACCTACTGCCAGTCCCATACTCACTGGGCAAGGTAAGTCCAAACCCAGGCAGCTGAGTTTCCATCAGTCCCATGCCTCCCGACGTTCTGGGTGAATCTATTGCAGGGGCTCTTGTCAAGCGCCTCACTCAATTCCATACACACAGCGTCCACCACTCTAGCCTTTGTTTTGTCAACCCCTAGGAAAGTCATTCAGATGCGTAAGGCATGATCTTCCCCTCACAAAACCATTTGACTGTCTCTAATTATGCTTCTACAAATATTTGTCAACCCTATCGCAAAGAATTCCCTTCAAAGATTTAGCCTCCATTAATGCCAGGAGTCATGGTTATACAATTAACAGGATTATCCTCACTACCTATTACCCGTCTTAACCAAGCTTACATTTAGAGTTTGTATTTAGATATCACCCTCTCACGATGAACATTAATTGACATCACGGACCAACCACTGAATGATTCAGATTGATTCCTCAATTCAGTTTTGTCTGGAGTATGTAATATCTGAATACAAACTGCCACTACTCTCATCACCTTTCTAATTGTATAAACAATAATATCCCCGATCGCGTTTGTTTAGAGAGATCCTCCAATTTTCCAGTTGCATGAGTTCAAAATTAACTGAGCCCCTGTTCCATTAATTATCAAGTGTCTGTTTCTGTAACACTGTCCTTTTCAACCATTATTCGCTTGTTCTTTGTCCAGGGTCGGTTCTGTGTTGGCACAGCCAAACATCTCGTTGACACTGACTAGGATTAGTCCAAACACAAACAAGAGGAGCTCTGCAGATTTTAGAAATCCAAAACGCTGGAGGAGTTCTGCAGACCAGGCAGCATCTATGGAGAAGAGTAAACTGTGGACATCAGCATCTATGGAGAAGAGTAAACTGTGGACATCAGCATCTATGGAGAAGAGTAAACTGTGGACATCAGCATCTATGGAGAAGAGTAAACTGTGGACATCAGCATCTATGGAGAAGAGTAAACTGTGGACATCAGCATCTATGGAGAAGAGTAAACTGTGGACATCAGCATCTATGGAGAAGAGTAAACTGTGGACATCAGCATCTATGGAGAAGAGTAAACTGTGGACATCAGCATCTATGGAGAAGAGTAAACTGTGGACATCAGCATCTATGGAGAAGAGTAAACTGTGGACATCAGCATCTATGGAGAAGAGTAAACTGTGGACATCAGCATCTATGGAGAAGAGTAAACTGTGGACATCAGCATCTATGGAGAAGAGTAAACTGTGGACATCAGCATCTATGGAGAAGAGTAAACTGTGGACATCAGCATCTATGGAGAAGAGTAAACTGTGGACATCAGCATCTATGGAGAAGAGTAAACTGTGGACATCAGCATCTATGGAGAAGAGTAAACTGTGGACATCAGCATCTATGGAGAAGAGTAAACTGTGGACATCAGCATCTATGGAGAAGAGTAAACTGTGGACATCAGCATCTATGGAGAAGAGTAAACTGTGGACATCAGCATCTATGGAGAAGAGTAAACTGTGGACATCAGCATCTATGGAGAAGAGTAAACTGTGGACATCAGCATCTATGGAGAAGAGTAAACTGTGGACATCAGCATCTATGGAGAAGAGTAAACTGTGGACATCAGCATCTATGGAGAAGAGTAAACTGTGGACATCAGCATCTATGGAGAAGAGTAAACTGTGGACATCAGCATCTATGGAGAAGAGTAAACTGTGGACATCAGCATCTATGGAGAAGAGTAAACTGTGGACATCAGCATCTATGGAGAAGAGTAAACTGTGGACATCAGCATCTATGGAGAAGAGTAAACTGTGGACATCAGCATCTATGGAGAAGAGTAAACTGTGGACATCAGCATCTATGGAGAAGAGTAAACTGTGGACATCAGCATCTATGGAGAAGAGTAAACTGTGGACATCAGCATCTATGGAGAAGAGTAAACTGTGGACATCAGCATCTATGGAGAAGAGTAAACTGTGGACATCAGCATCTATGGAGAAGAGTAAACTGTGGACATCAGCATCTATGGAGAAGAGTAAACTGTGGACATCAGCATCTATGGAGAAGAGTAAACTGTGGACATCAGCATCTATGGAGAAGAGTAAACTGTGGACATCAGCATCTATGGAGAAGAGTAAACTGTGGACATCAGCATCTATGGAGAAGAGTAAACTGTGGACATCAGCATCTATGGAGAAGAGTAAACTGTGGACATCAGCATCTATGGAGAAGAGTAAACTGTGGACATCAGCATCTATGGAGAAGAGTAAACTGTGGACATCAGCATCTATGGAGAAGAGTAAACTGTGGACATCAGCATCTATGGAGAAGAGTAAACTGTGGACATCAGCATCTATGGAGAAGAGTAAACTGTGGACATCAGCATCTATGGAAAAGAGTAAACTGTGGACATCAGCATCTATAGAGAAGAGTAAACTGTGGACATCAGCATCTATGGAAAAGAGTAAACTGTGGACATTTTAGGCAGAATTGGATCTCTCTCTCTCTCTCTCTCTCTCTCTCTCTCTCTCTCTCTGCAGTTCCTGTTGCCTGAGCTGAAGCTTTTCTCCAGCACTATGTGTAGGATTAGACCATATCAGTTCCCAGTTTCTTCACTGTGTCTTTTGTTCTGGGTTCACAGCATCTCCTCTTCCACTCAACCACACCTCCCGCCCCCCCCCCCCAGCAACTCTTTCTCTGAGAGCTAAAATTCTGACACTGAAAGTTAGTTCAAACGGGAAAACAAAAGCAAAAGTAGAGACAGAAGAGAAAAAGATCGCGAAGGAAAGGACAGGTAATGATGGGAACAGGAGTGCTTGATACCGACGAAATTATACTCCAAAAACAGACAGTTTTGTCAGAATCGGGAAGAAGGGGTGACAGGTTCGCCTCAGGATTCAATTTCAGTGTGGCGAGGGTGAGATGCAAAGGAGATTTTTCTGGGATGCTGAGGCCACTGGTGCCGTCGGGATCGACTGTAAATAGCTGTTTTATAACTGTAAGGCAACACACACAAAATGCTGGAGCAACTCAGCAGATAGGGGGCAACTTTGGAAAAAAGTAAACATTCAACTATTCGGGCCGACAATCTTCATGATTTCGTGTGCGTTCTGTATTTCGAGCATCGACCGAGTTTCTCATGCTTTGTTTGTAACTCTGTTCATCGTATTGTTTCCGTTTGCTCACAAGTGGGAGTACAGAATAGGGACATGAAAGCAGCTGAATTGTACTACTGCACAGCATTTATTTATATCCGCTGAATGAGTTTCAAAATCCATTTCAGTGGGTATATCACCGCATTCTTGAGTTCCTCTCGGAATTTGCTCTGAGTCAGGGCGTAAATACACGTGTTGGTGCAGGAACTGATGATCTGAAGCATTCCCGATGTCTCTTGTACAATGTAAACAGGATGCATGACAGAATAATAAACAAAACTCATTGAAATCCGTTGATAGATATAAAATACCAAACGTGTTCCGCACAACAATATGAAACTACCGGTTATGCTGAAGAGCAAAACGATGGATTTGCGTCGGTTCTCCATCTCCCGGTCCTTGTCATTCTCTCCACTCTTTTGTCCCCGGAGCCTTCTGCGGGCTCGACTGGCCACTAGAATCCGCCTGGCTGTCAGAATATTGAACAACAAAATCAGAAAGAATGGGACACAAGGGGTAAAAATGCGGTGAAGCATCTCAAATACCGCCCATGAAGAAGAGTATTTGTAGCTCGATGTAGGAACACAATACCAGGGAACACCATCAATTATTACAAGAGGTTCAGAAGTAAAGCCCCAAGGGACGTTCTCCAAACAGGCCAGCACACTCACTGTCCCGATAACCACAGCCGCCGTTCTCTCGGTGCAATATTTTGTTTTTAGCTTCTCACAGCAAATAGCCACAAATCGATCGACGGTGAAAGCGACAGTTAGCCAGACAGAGGCCGCGGTGCTCGCAAAAATCAACCATCTGGCGAGACTGCACACAGGAGTAATGAACAGGAATGATCGGCGAAAGTAAATCCAAGCAGTCCACATCAGCAGCGGTTGCGAGATAACGACCAGGAGATCGGCCGCTGCCATTCCCACCAGGTAGCGAGTAACACATTTGGAGAGACCGCACTTTCCACGGGAGAGGATCGCAATCGCCACCAAGTTCGCTGGAAGAGAGACAGAAAATAGCAAATTGAGAAAAAACTGAGCAGAACCCAATGCAGCAGTTTTCGGGGATCATCTAATATTTGGACTTTAATGCTGCATTTAACGGTAGAAAGTTGAAGAGAGGTCCAAGAGCTGACTGAGTTTATACATTAAAATAAAGCCAAATGATTTGAATTTGGATTCCTTTCTGATGACCAAAATGTGAAGAGGCAGCGGAAGGATAAAGCTAGGTAACCTCAGAGTCAGTACTGGTTGGAACATTTTCTATCGGCTTCATCCGCGTCTGATATGAATGAAATTAATAAATCTGGACGCTGATGGCGGGATTCTTGCATTAGACAATCATCAACTTCCATGCAACTCCCTGTCAGCGACAGAATAGCCGAAGGACGAAACAGAAACAGGAAATCCCGGATCCACTCATCCAGGCAAAATTGAATATGTGGGAAAGCAGTTAGCGTGTATTTTGTTGGAACTGTTTACAGAGAGCCCCTATGACACGACTTTCTCTTTCTATAGATGCTACTTTGTGCCTCTAGCATTCCCCGTGTTTGTTCCCTATTCCAGCATTTCTCACCTCGCTGATTTTACAACAGAACATTGTCCGAGGCAGCAGTCACAGCGAGGTCTGATACAGCCTCACAGATATACTCGAAGCCTCCGACTGAATCCATCACAGCGAAGCCGGGGAGAGGGATTCAACGTCCAGTAGCAGACTCGGTGACGCAGTGCAATGTCTGTAGAGGGGTCAGATGTGGATATGATAGAATACATTTCACAGTATTGATCAGCAGCGACGTCACTGTGTTGTCCAACAACTGTTTTATTTTCTGTCACACCGCACACATTTACTAAAAATCCTCAAGTTCCATGCTGCAACATGGAACTCATCACATTTCCTAAATCGTTATCACTAATCGATGGTTTGATCATTACACGTGGCTCACACGACCGCTGACATACCAATGCAGACCAATTGTTATCATCTCCACAGCAGTATAAACACAATATTGGCAAATGCAGTGTAGCTGCTTCGAGACCAAAAGCACAGAGACCCGAGCGTTACATCATTGAAACACAAACCGCTGGAAGAAATCCGCCTGCCCCACTGAGGTCCACCGATGATTTCTACAGCGTTTATTTTTAGATCCAGACATCAGAATCCACAGTGGCTGGTTTCGATTCCATTCCGAGAATGCCGAACACTAGGACTGAACATGTGACCGTGGAAACCAGCGACAGAAACGATCACTACGTTGGCATTTAACTTCAATTCCCACCAACGGCAGCTGATACGGCGGCTTACCGGGAATTCCAAAGGCTGAAATAAATGGATAGTAAACTTCTCCTATCCGTAAAAGGACTGGATACCCCATTTCAGGAATAATCTGCCAATTGTCTTGCTTCTGAACTCACAGCTCCTTCAGCAACTCTGAGCTAATGCATTCAAAACGGCTCTGATTTATACAAAGGATCAGTCTCCAGAGATACGGTTATGCCGCTGACGAACTGACAACAGTCACTTGAATAAACATGGTAAAGGAACACCATTCATTGTCTCTGATGTCAATATTCAGCCGACTGAAGACAAGCACTTCTAAATTCCTAGGCATTACCTCAGCGGTTACTCACCTCGGGAAAGGAAATCTGCGTGACCCACTGAGGTCTATCGATGAATCCTACAGCGGTTTATTTTTAGATCCAGATTTCAGAATCCACAGAGGCTGGTTTCGATTCCATTCCGAGAATGCTGAATACCAGGACTGGACATGTGGCAGTGGAAACAATCCTGCTGACTCTCACAGCTATCTGGACTATTCCTCTTCTCACCCTGTCTCTTCTCGCAATTCCTCCGTCTCCGCCGCATCTCCTCTCAGGATGAGACTTTTCATTCCAGGACGAAGGAGATGTCCTCCTTTTTTAAAGAAAGAGGGTTCCCTTCCTCCACCATCAACTCTGCTCTCAAACGCATCTCCCCCATTTCACACACATCTGCTCTCACTCCATCTTCCCTCCACCCAACTAGGAATAGGGTTCCCCTGGTCCTTACCTGCCACCCCACCAGCCTCCGGATCCAACATATAATTCTCCGTAACTTCCGCCACCTCCGACGGGATCCCACCACTAAGCACATCTTTCCCTCTCCCCCCGCCCTCCACTCTCTGCTTTCTGCAGGGATCGCTCCCTACACGACTCCCTTGTCCAGTCGTCCCCCCCCCCCCGGCCCCCATCCATCCCCACGATCTCCCTCCTGGCACTTATCCTTGTAAGCAGAACAAGTGCTACACATGCCCTTACACTTCCTCCCTCATTACCATTCAGGACCCCAGACAGTCCTTCCAGGTGAGGCGACACTTCACCTGTCAGTCGGCTGGGGTGATATACTGCATCCGGTGCTCCCGATGCGGCCTTCTATATGTTGGTGAGACCCGACGCAGACTGGGAGATCATTTCGCTGCACACCTACGCTCTGTCCGCCAGAGAAAGCAGGAGCTCCCAGTGGTCACACATTTTAATTCCACGTCCCATTCCCATTCTGATATGTCTATTCCCGGCCTCCTCTACTGTAAAGATGAAGCCATACTCAGGTTGGAGGAACAACACCTTATATTTCGTCTGGGTAGCCTCCAACCTGATGGCATGAACATTGACTTCTCAAACTTCCGCTAATCCCCTACCTCTCCCTCGTACCCCGTCCGTTATTTATCTATTTATATACACACATTCTTTTTCTCTCTCTCTCCTTTTTCCCCCTCTGTCCCTCTCACTGTACTTCTTGCCCATCCTCTGGGCTTCCCCCTCCCCCATTTCTTTCTCCCTAGGCCTCCTGTCCCATGATCCTCTCATATCTGCTTTGCCAATCACCTGTCCAGCTCTTGGCTCCATCCCTCCCCCTCCTGTCTTCTCCTATCATTTTGGATCTCCCCCTCCCTCCCCCTCCAACTTTCAAATCTCTTACTCACTCTTCCTTCAGTTAGTCCTGACGAAGGATCTCGGTCTGAAACGTGACTGTACCTCTTCCTAGAGATGCTGCCTGGCCAGCTGCATTCACCAGCAACTTTGATGTGTGTTCTATTGAAAAGAATGTCGGAGTTCTATTGACAAAGACCTGAAGCAGCCACATTTACAGATTTCAATTTTGTCTTCGCTAATTATCCATTTGTAAACAGAGTTCAACGACACGTCCGACTCCCAACTTCTGTCCCTGCGGTTTTGCACGTTCAACATCATCCTGGCCACACACACACACACACACACACACACACACACACACACACACGGGATGACAGTGATCCGATGATCACGATGCTGATGTACAAAACATGAGATGACGTACAGATGCTGGAAATTCAAGGCAACACACACAAAGTGCTGGCAAAGCTCTGCGGAGAATTTTGACATGTTACTGATGTAATAGGCGTTTAAGAGCATCTCAAACCTGCAAGAGATCAAACAAAAATTACAAAGAAATGCTTCGATCGGCAAAGGAATGCGAAGACCGCTTAAATATTAAAAACAGGACTCTAAATTCTGATTTGATGGAGACGGACGTGAAAGCACAGGGGAACATCTGGAGAAATTTCAGAAGCGCTCGCTCGCTGCTGTCGTTACGGCGCGGTCGGGAATCTTCCGGAGGGAAGACCTCAAAATCCCCGGCTTTACCTGCTGTTGGCGACCGAGATTGAGGTCGAATCGTTCGTACAGAGATTGCACTCAGTACTTGGTGTCGGAGAGCTGATTCGGAGGCTCGAAGCTTTCGGATGACTCAGAGACGGATTGTGATCGGGCATGGCAGGGAGAGTTTTTCTTCCTTCTCCCGTCTGCGTGAGATGAGGGACATTTGAGAGACTTTGAACTTTTACTGTGCACATGGGCTTCTTCATCAAGTTACAGTATTGTTGCACTGTTGTAACTATATGTTATAATTATGTAGTTTTGTCAGGCTTTTTTTCAGTCTTGGCTTGTCCTGTGTTTTGTGATATCACACCGGAGGAAATATTGTATCATTTCTTAATGCATGCATTACTAAATGACAGTGGAAGAGGACTGCATGTCTTCATAATCTAATAAATTGGGAGGTGAATCGACGCAGGATAGCTGAACGTGAATGAAAGAAAGACAAGCATCAGATGCAATGTTATATATGTGTGAAAGAGAGAGAGAGAGAGTCAGACCGACAGATTGACAATGGCACAGGCTGCAACGGCCACTTCACAGAACCACATGACATTTACCTCTCCATCACTGACCGAGTTTCTTTCTCGTACCCACAGGAAAAAACAAACTGCAATCAACTACGATATTCCTTCCTGTCGAGGAACCAGATCAGCCGCTCCTGTCTGACACACAAGGTATGTTACAGAGCACAGAGACACCGACAGCTCATCAGTTCCACAGTTTCAGACAGCAGAGAAATTCAGATTCAGTCCCACACTGAACCCAGGACCCCGACACAGGTCACCAATACAACGGTTACACTGAACCACAGATGGGTAATATTCCCATTGTATTCTGTACCAGTATCTTACAGGTAGAGACACAGACCAAGTCCCCAAATACTCACTGGGGCTGGCAGAGTCAGTGTGGATTCAGGATTGGACAAACAGACGTTTAATTGAGAACTGATGAATGTGGTATTAGAAGAACCTAAGAAAGGATCGGATAAGCACATGGGGTTTGGGACACTATGCCTGTGTGAGAATTAGTCAGCAGGTGAAGGTCAGATAGAGGAAGTAAATGGAACACGTTCAACATTTAGGTGACTCAGGGTTTGTGGCTGAGACCCCAGCTGTTCATAGTCTACATTGGCGATTTGGATGTGAGGACCAACTTTATTATATCCATGTTGGCTGTTGTACAGAGCTGAAAGGCAAGGTTTGAGAAGGACGCAGCGAGAGTTTGGGGATGCAGACAGAAGTGACGGAGTGAAGATGTGGCAGACAGACAGAATATGGGGGAATGCGAGGCCATTCATTCCCAGAGGAATAAACTAGAAAATCCACATTTACATGGGGACAGAGTGACCGGTTCATAGGGACCCGACAGTCCTTGTCAACAAATCACTAATAGTTAACGTTCACGTATCACAAATAATTAGGGAGCCAAATGATATTCTGTGCCGTGATACAGGAGGATTGGAGAAGAGGTATAGAGATGTCTGACTGGGAGGGGTCCTACAGGGTGTGGTGAGAATGTACGCTGAATATTAGTTCCAGGTTTTGCCGCATTTCCTTGGGAAAGTTATCCCTATTGAAGAGAGGGTGCCGAGACTATTCCTCACACTGACAGGTCTCGTTGCTGGGAGGACACACTTGCTGCGTGCGGGGAGACTGAGTCTGTATTCTCCGGAATTGTGAGGAGAATTGCTGGCTTATTTCAGATCATTCAGACCAATTGCAGGGAGAATGTTTCCCCTGAATGATAATTTTAATACCATGTGTCACAGCCCCAGAATGAAGGAACGGATATTCAGGAAGGAGTGGAAAACAAATGTCCTTAATCAGTGATTCTTTCTCCAGTTAAAACATACAACACTGCAGGAAAGGAGAAGGCTATTTGGTCTGTGATGTTGGGCTGACGTAATTAAGCCTCATTAAACTAATCCCTCTGCCTGAATGCACATTGAATATTATTTCCAGGTCAAATCACAGTTCCTCACACTGACTTGACTGCTTCAAGAGATAGCAAGCTGTCTGTCTGAGGGGAGAGTGAATGAGCTAGGCCTGTATTTTCTGGAATTGTGAGGAGAATTGATGGATTCTTCCAGATAATTCGGACCGATGGCTGGGAGGACGTTTCCCCTGAATGAGAATTCTATTACCATCGGTCACAGACTCAGAATGAAGGAACTGATATTCAACATGAAGTGGAAAATAAATTTCCCTCATCAGTGATTATTTCTCCAGTTAGACATTGTAGGACAGGAAGAGACAATTCAGTCTGTGATGTTGGGTTGATATGATTAACCGATGATGCCTAATTATACTAATCACCCTGCCTGCGTGTTGTCTATATCCATCCTTTCTCTGTGTGTTTGTTTGTCTATCACAGAATCTGAAACACACCACTGCCTTCACTACCAAGCTAGAAATACATTCCAGAAACCGCAACTCTCGGCTTTGTTTTATATTAAACATTTCTCCGCAGACCTCCTTTGAACATTTTCCTCTCTCACCTTAACTGCGTGTCCTCTGTTATACGGAATTTTGATATTGTGAGAAAGATCACAGTTGCCTACCGCATTTATGACTCTTATAGGCCTCTCTATCTCCCCTTGGTAGCTGCCATTCTGGAAAGAATAACACAAGTTCTTGCAAATCCTCCTTATAGATCTCCTCCCTATAAACCTCTTCTTTCCCCTCTCCAAAGCCTTGGCCTCCTTCTTGTAATGGGGTGACTGCAAACTCCAGATGCAACCTAACCAGAGATTGATAAAGCTGTAACATCACTTCCTTTTATGACAATAATGATCCTCTCAGTTCTCCCCTTGGCTCCCACCACTCCGGAAAGAACAATCCAACTTTGTGCAACTCCACCTTCTAGATCTCCTCCTAAAGGTCCTCATTACAACCTCTCCTATGCCTTTTCCAAATCCTCGGCATTCATCTGATATGGAGCGACCGAAACTAAATGCAATACCCCACATGCAATCTGACCAGAGTTCCATAGAAAACCAGAGTTTTCCGGTCAAGAGGAACCTACGGGTGGGCTGAGTCTGCGATGTCCCGACAAGCAATAGGTGGGAGAACTGCTGGAGGATGCTTGTTCTGCACCCGGACAGATGGATACAGTGATCAGCCGAAGTGAATGGCCACAGCACTTCCTCCCTCGAACACAAGGAGCTGGACTCCCGTCGTGGACTGAGAGGTTCATACACAGAGCCAGACGTAAGATCACCCACCTCCCCACCACAGGCCGTGGAGAAATCTGTGGGACCACATTGCGATTTCCTCCCCCTATCCAGACAGGTAAATGTGGCAGCCCACACCCCTGTAGCCACGTCCACCTTGACCTTGGCGGAAAGCATCCTGATATCATGGCTTGGTACAGCAAAATACTCCTCCTGTGACTGTGAGAAACTGCAGAGGGTTACGACCACATCTCAGCATGTCACGGAAACCAACCTCCCCTCCGTGGACTCTGTCTTCACTTCCCACTGCCTTGTAGAGCAGCCAGTATAATCACTCACCCCAGACATCCTGTCTCCCCTCTAACCGGACAGAAGAGAACAAAGCCTGAAAGCTCACACTGCCAGGCTCACGGACAGTCTGTTATAAGGACAATGATTACGTTTTATAATATTCTTATGCGATAAGAATATCCCTACTATAACTAGATGGACTCGTCCTCAATGTACTGGATTAGCATCTTGCACCTTATTGTCCATCTGGCCAGTGATGTAGTGGCATCCGCACTGGACTTCGGGGGAGGAATGATCCTGGATTAGAATCCAACCATCTTCTTCCAAAACAGACACAAATGCTGGAGAAACGCTCTCTCGGTCGACATCTCTCTCATAGGACACGAATATATATATATTTTTTACTTCTTTTATGTCTGTTTTTTTTATCTTTAATGTGTTTCTGGGACAGGTAAAGGCTGCGATTTACAGCCTGGAGATGGTTTGAGTGATCCAGCGCTTTGCTGGCTCCGAGAAGATTCTGTGACAGGAGCGCACACTCGGACGACCTCGATGAGAAGAAACTTTGAGTCGTGGCGGGAACCGCTGTTCGACTCCGTATTGCCGTTTAACAAGTTGCCGTCCGGTGCGCCACAATATCGTTATTGTTTAACTGCACTGCACTTTATCTCTTTATCTGAGGCAGTTATACTCGATTCTGCGTTCTGTTATTGATTTACCTTGCTCTACCGCAGTGCACAGTGTAGTGTTCTGATTGTTGTGTACGGTACTCAAGACAAGACTGTCACTGTCCCTCGGTACAGGTGTCAACAATAAACCAATCTTGCAAGGTACATCAAGGCGCATTGATCTTCTTGTCTGCCATTGCTGGTTTATTCCAGATTATTTAGAAGCTCGGGATTAATAGACTGTTATCCGCTACCCTCCCAGGTGTTTAAGCACATGTATCCCACTGCCTCACTGCCAGGACTGTGAGTGGTGACAGGAGTGGCTGACGAAACAAGGATCCTTCCTACAACACCTGAGCCTGAACCCCTAAACTTGAACCCCACACGCTTCTTCCTGATGTGCTCCTTCCCTTCTCTAGTCTGCAGGTCACCCTTGGACAATGAGTAGCAGATGCTGAACCTACCCCACCCCCTCCACCATGGGAGCATTCCCCAAAAAAGGGAGACAGCATGGTCTCCATCGTCCATCCATCCTGATTGGTTCATCCTCATTCAATCAGTTTTCTGGTGCCCCACCTTATTTACAATCAAATTCCAGACTTACTACCCCATTAAACATTTAATGACCATGCAGGAAGAGTTCAGCTTGATTTTAGAATAGGTTAAAAGTGAACAAAGGTATGCAAGTCAACAAAATGGTGAAGGCCTGTTTTTATTGACACGCCTGTCATTATTGGTTGGAGAAGGTCAACAGCAGCTCCATGAAACATTCCGGTTTCCACTTGGAATACAGTTATGCAATTCCGATCTTCCTAAGGTGACTTTCAAAATGTACAGGTAAGATTTACCAGGATGTTGCCTGTCCCAAGGTTTATAAACAGAGTTTAGAGTTTCAACAATCATGGGCTTTTATTGGAATGCTCGGGGCTGAGAGGAATCTTGATAGAACTTGATAAAATTATGGAGAAATTATCATGTAGACCGGGGTTGCCAACTTTTTTTTTCTTAACAGCCAAAACCATTAACCAAGGAGTTTGTGATCATGCAGGGGATGGGAGGGAGAGTTCAAGAAGAGTGGGGCAAGTTTTTCTGTCGATTTTCCCCAGTAATCAATATCATCCTGTAACCCAAGACTATCCTACCGATGGACATGGCCACCATATATTATGTTATCTGCAATCTGTTTAGATTGGTTCCCATTGTCATAAAGTTATCTGGAAACATTTGTGCATTATTCTGTGTCTTTACTACATTGACTTTCACAACGTAGATAAATGAGCATAATGTCACACTGAAGTAAAGTGGGAATATATGCCTTGTATCAACAGATGCAGAAACAATTACTGAAACAGATAAGAATGTCATGAATGCATCTGTCCTTGCATTCCATCATTGACAACTTACTGGCCTTTGCAGAATGGAAGCACCTATGTACTTGAACAAAAAATCCTACAAAAAGTAAAGGATACAGCCTAATCAGTCAGCGATAAAGGCCTCCCAGCTATTCTGCACATCTACATGAAGTGCTATGGCAGGAAAGCTGCCGCTGTCAACAGGAACACCTAACATCAAGGACAGGTTCAGAAACAGTTACCACCCTTCAACCATCAGGCTCTTGCACCAAAGGGGATAACTTTACTCAACTTCACCTCGTCCATCAGTGAAATGTTTCCTGAACCAATTGATACATTTTCAAGAGCTCTTCATCTCATGTTTTCAATATTCAGCACGTTTTTATTTATTATGATCATCTCTTCATTTTGTATTTACACAGTTTGTTGTCTTCTGCATTCTGGTGAACACCTTAGTTGGGCGGTCTTTCATTGATTTGGTTATGATTGTTATTCTATTGATATGCAAGAAAGTAAATCTCAGGATTGTTTATGGTAACATATATGTGGTTTAATAATAGAATTTACTTTAAAATTGGAAAAAAAATAACTTGTTTATCAAAAAGATGTAGGAAATGTAGAAGAAAGACTGCATGGATAATTATGCATTTTTTACTTAGATTACCCCACTGTCCCAGATTCCCCACCACCATCCCCACCCCATCAATACATTGAATGGAATAATACATGCATGACCATAATCCAGTATCTTCTGTATCAACTCTTTTCCATCTTCCTGCTTTCTCTGTTCCGTTTATCTTCTGCACTTAGACAGGACGTACTTACAGGGTGTCAGCTCTATCAGCATCTCACGTAGCTGTCTGTGGATCAGGGCAATTGATGATGAGAAATGGGTGAAGAAACATGGTTAATTTGCACTCGTAGGCTCATGACCTCCAGCCAGACAGCAGAGAGCTTTCCTCCACTCACCATCATCCACAGAAATCCATCACTTAACACCAAGAGAATCCCCTTCCTTCACACCAAGACCCACATCCCCAAAACACTGCGAGACTTAATTGCTTCCAAATCAGATTATTCATGTTCCTCATTAATCACCAACCAACTTTTCCCTCACCAGAGCAAATCACCTTCCAAAACACTAGAGAACACCCCTCCCTCACGGTTCATGGAAATCTCCCTGTGTGTACACCAGGGGAATCAACTTCCACATCACACCAAGGAATCCTGTTTTCCAAACCTGTGAAGATCCCTCACTCTGCATACAAGACTATCCTTTCCTCTGTAATCAGACACAAATCTTTGTTGGAACAAACCAACTCACACAAATAGTACCTAAAATAATTCACTAAATTAATCACAGTCTGTCAGTGCAGGGATTACACTCGTGTGACGTAATGGCTTGTTCAAAATCTTTATTTTTAAATCTGTTGAAATCTGTCACTTTGGAGTGGCTAAGTGGTACTTCAAATCACAGACTTAATATTTTGTTCATAGAGATCGTCTGTGGTGTCTGGGGTCAAATCGCTGGATGGACAAAATGTCTGAAATGTGGGTTAGGTACGGCACTGTGCAGAAAATATTGTACACGGTCATTGCCGTCACTGGAGTTCCTGGTGAGTGAGCAGAGCAAGTCATGTTTGGGGTGTCCGTGTGTTAGATGGAGCAAACCTGTTTATAATAATTTTAAAAACTAGATGTAATTTAACTCCTTCTTACGGAATATGTATTCCAATTTCCCTTGACTCGGGAGAAAACAGATCTCCATCTCAAACCAATTATTCAGAAAAAAAAACAAGGGAGTATTTCCTACTCCCTCAATATAGCAAATTCCATAAACCCCATCCCCAGAAAAAAAAACAAGGGAGCATTTCCTACTCCCTTAATATAGGATATCCCATAAGCCCCTCCAGACAGGTAAATTAATTTTCCTACATCAGACTGCCTTTCTCATTGCAATGTATTCTTGTCTCTCAAATAGAGCCACACTTGCCTTCCCCATACCTTTCTGTTTCCTTTATACTTCCAACAAAGGTTCTTTGAGATGAAGCATTAAGTCTGGTTGTCCTTCCCAGTGCTGTCTGTTCTGAAGGGTGTTTCCAGTTTTTTTTTTTGTGTGCATTCTCACCCATCTTTCTACACCACAGGAAATCCAAAATTCAAAAGAGTTGGATTCCCATCAATAGCCCACCCATAACTGCATATTGCATTTGCAAATCCAGTAGAACTGTAATTTCCTTTACACAAATTGGGAGATAATTGTCCCTCCAAAATTGAAGGAAACACTTCAACTAGTACACAGATAACCTCCTACTCTGCAAATCAGAGGAACCTAATCTGCTCAAAGTGAAGGGAAAACCATGCCATCACAGATACACTAACAGCGGGAAGTGGCCGTTCACCTGCTCCATGTGTGTGAAGAGGCTCATTCAGTTAACCCACCTTGTGATGCTCCGGTGAATTCACAATAAATAGAGGCCACATTTCTGTCCGGAGTGAACAAAGAGTTTTACTCAATCATCCCAGCTGCTGCAACAGCAGCAACTTCACATCAGGGAGGAAGTTCAAATCAGCTCTATGTCAAATGTTTAACCATCACGGTGACTGAAGGCAGCTGCAGGTTCATGAGGAACTGTTACTGTCAGATTCTGCAGTTCTTGCGGCTGCTCATCGCACCCAGGACTGAACCCTGGTCACTGAGCATTGGAGGAGTCCGTTCTGCTGATGTTAGCCTTAAACTAGACTGGTGTTTAATATTCTGGATCTGTGAAAGATAAAACAGTTCTATATTCACTCCCGTGTCTCAGGTACTTGCTGTCTCTACCACATTCACAATGTACACTAGAGAGGCCACTCGGCCCATCTGGTCCCTGCCAATGTTTCACGTTCCATATCAGTATATCAATATCTATCCCTGTCGTTCCCCTCTCACTCTCCCTGTGATGACAGTTTACAACTAGTCACCACCCCGTGGGATAGGAAATTTCCCTTGAATATTATGGAATCATGGAAATTTACAGCACATTACAGACCCTTTGGGTCCGTTATTCCGACCATGTAACTTACTCTAGAAACAGCGAGAATTACCCTATCGCATAGGCCTCTATTTTCCTAATCTCCATGTACCTATCTAAGAGTCTCTTAAAAGACCCTGTTGTATCCACCTCGACCACCGTTGCTGGCAGTGCATTCCACACACACTACTCTTTGTTTAAAAAACTTAGCTCTGACATCTCATCTGTACCTACTTCCAAGCAGCTTAAAACCATGTCCCTCGTGTTAGTCATTTCAGCCCTGGGACAAGCCTCTGGCTATCTACCCGACCAATGCTTCTCATCATCTTATACACCTGCATGAATTTCCTGCATGATTTTCTCCAGACTGAATAAGACAATGAGCTCACTGTGGTTTTGCCGTTCCCCAGGGCTCTGGACTAAGGTGGTTAAACTCCTTCTTTCCTGATCTTTTTAACTTTTTGGGCCGTTTTCACTAATTTCAAACGACTGTGCCATCGACAGCTGGGTTGTTGCAATGCACTGCTGAAGTCTGACAGCAGACTAGAGAGTGAATCTTCGATGGACCAGAGTCAGACCCCAAGGGTTGCCAGCCTGAGTCAGGGGTTTGGGGTTCCAGAAAGAGATGGGACCGAGAGTTTACAAGGAGGGGGGAGAAGAGGAATCAGATCAGCTGGATGTGGCTACAAATGAAAGATCAAAAACATTTGGAAGCTGGTTGATCAAAAAAAAAGTGGTTAATTTCTGCAAAATACTGGTGGAAATCAACAGATCAGGCAGTCAATGTGGAGAGGAACAAATAAGCAACGGTTAGGCCGAACCCCTTCAGCATGCATTGGCTGTGTACACCTCTGCTTAGTTGCTGCCTGAACTGCAGAGTTCCTCCAGCATTTTGTGTGAATGTGTCCACATCTCCTGCAACAGCAGAATCTTGTGTTTTATATCTGCAGTTGTAAGAACGTTCTACTTTGGCATTAAACATGCGGAACGTTTGCTGATGTTAAGTGTAATGTTTTATGGGAGCTGCATTCTGTGTTAAACGAGCTGCTGAGTTTTCTACACACAAAAACTGAGGTATGTACTTGAACCGTTGCTTGCAGAAACTTTCAATGGCACTGTGATTAGCTTGAACACTGAGGCGTAACACTTTTCGGGGTCGCTGAAGCACCGATCGAATGCGCAGGCGTCAGGGTTGCGGATGTCCCGAATATCACGCATGCGCAGTACACAAAAGGCCTCGGATATCGCTGCCGCTAAGTGTTTCTCCGTGAGACCGTTTTCACTACCGACTGAGGGGCAATTGCTGTGACTCCCGGAAACTGTGCCCCGCGATCCCGGGACAGTCCTGTTCTCTTCTCTCTCTCTCATCCCCACGATCCCTGCACGGACCCCGGGGAGCTTAGGCTGATGAGGGAATGGGAACCGATGGATCTCTCAGACAGAGCTGAGCTCCAGCTATCAAAGGGTTAGGAACTCGGAGAAAGGGAACAAAATCTTTTACATCGCCAGTTCTGATAATCACCTTTATTTTACCTCCAATCACAAACAAGAGACATTCTGCAGATGCTGGAAACCCAAGCAACACACACAAAATGCCGGAATTCTGCATTAGTACACTTTTCCACAGATGCTGCCTGGCCTGCTGAGTTCCTCCAGCATTTTGTGTGTGTTGCTTGTTCTACCTCCTCTTGTTCCGGACCTTTCTACCCGTGAGGACATGTTTTGACCCATTCACTCTGTGAAGATAATGATATCAAACACCTTTGCCCTGGGCAACAAATAGCTTTCACATCACAAATGTGACTACTGCGCTTCCCTTTATATTCACTGGCATTACTGCACCATCAATGAGTTCACCACAGTCAGTCATTTGGCGGAGGCTTCAGGGGAAATATTTATGTACAATACAGAAACTGTGTGTATTGCGGTGATGCAAAAGCTTCTGTATACTTCCAACAAATCCTCAAAGCAATGTATAACTTCCTTGTTTATGCTTAGAGCCTTTTTCAGGTGTATAAGATGATGAGGGGCATTGATCGTGTGGATAGCCAGAGGCTTTTTCCAGGGCTGAAATGGCTCACATGAGGGACATAGTTTTGAGCTGCTTGGAAATAGATACCGAAGGGATGGCAGGGGTAAGTTTTTTACACAGAGAGTGATGGGTGTGTGGAATGCACTGCCAGCAGTGGTGGTCGAGGCAGATACAATAGGGTCGTTTAACAGCCTGTTAGATAGGTACATGGAGCTTAGAAAAATAGAGGTCTGTGTGCTAGGGAAATTCTAGGCAGTTTCTAGGTAAGTTTCATGGTTGGCAAAACATTGGGCTGAATGGCCTGGAATATGCTGTAGATTTCTATGTTCTATGTTGAACAGTGAAATAACTGGCTATCCTACAATCCTCTGATAACTCTCCCGGCACAAAGGATGATTTAATTATCTCTGCTAGGGCCCTGACGATTTCTGCACTTGCCTCCTGTAGGGTCCGAGGGAGCACCTTGTCATGCCCTGGAGATTTATCCACCCTAATCTGCCTCAGGATAGCAAACATCTCCTCTTCATTAATCTGTACAGGGTCCATGATTTTAATGCCGCTTTTCCACACCCTCACTGACACTGTGTCCATCTCCTGAGTAAATAAGATGAAAAAAATATTTAAGATCTCCCCCATCTGCTTTGGTTCCACACGTGGATTGCCATTCCAGTCTTCCAGAGGACCAACTTTGTGCCTTGCAATCCTTTTGCTCTCAATCTATCTCTAGAATCCGTGAGGCTTATCCTTCGTCTTTTCTGTGAGGGCAATCTCATGCTTTCTTTTAGCCATCCTGATTTATTTCCTCCTTGTTCTCTTGCATTTCTTATACTCCATAAGAATCTACCTGCCTATCCCTGTTATGCAACTCCATTTTGTGCTTCACCAGGTTCTCAATATCTCTTGAAAACCAAGAGATACAGTTTCCAACTTTACCTTTTATTCTGACAAGCACATACCCGCCTTGTACTCTCAAAATTTTGCTTTGAAGGCCTCCCATTTACCAAGCACACCTTTGCCATAAAGCAGCCTGTCACAATCCACAGTTGCCAGATCCTAGTGTCATAATTCCAGTGTTGTTCCATGCCGTGAACACATCTGCCTTTCCTACGCTGCTCCCTGTATTGAAATATACAGGGCTCAGCATATTCACTGCGCCATGCTCAACGTTTTTCATTCCTGACTTTGTCTGAGGACTGAACAACATCTGTCTCCACAACCCCTCTACTATCTGTTCTGTTATTCAGGCTCCCATTCCCCTTGCAACTTTAATTTAAATAACCCCTTCCCCCAGCTCCCACCATGCAACTCCATCACCCCTTTGTGCTTCTTCTCCCAGGTCAATAAAAAGGAGGTGCATACCAGGTACAGGCAGATAGGAACAAATGGGGTACTTATGAAATACAGGAAATTCAAGTTAAAATAAAAGAAGGCATGAGGTTGCCCCAGCAGACAAGATTTAGGAGACTCCTCAGGGATTCTGCAGACATGTTAAGAGCAAAAAGATTGCAAGGGGAAAGTTAATCCGCTGGAAGATCAGAATGATAATCCATATGAGGAGACCAAGTAGATGGGGGAGATAGTTTTTTTGCATCCGTATTTGCACAGGAGTTGGACACAGTCTACAGAAGTGAGGCAAAGCAGCATCAACTTCATGGACCCTGTACAGATTACAGAGGTGGAGGTGTTTGCTGTCTTAAGGCACATTACCGTGGATAAATCACCAGGGCCTGACAGGTTGTTCCCTAGGACTCTGCGGAAGACAAGTGCAGAAATTGTCGGGGCCCAAGCACAGATATATAAATCAACCTTAGTGACAGGTGAGGTACTGGAGGATTGGAGGACAGCCAATGTTGTTCTGCTGTCCAAGAAAGGCTCTAAAAATAAACCAAGAAATTGTACTTTGGTGAGCTTGACATCAGTAGGGGAAGGTTATTGAAATGTATGTGCAGGAACCAGATATATAAGTATTTGGAGAGATGTGGACTGATTAAGGATAGACAGCATGGCGTTGTGCATGGTAGGTCATGTCTAACCAATCTTATAGAGTCTCTCGAGGAAGTTATCTGGAAAGTGGACGAAGGCAAGGCAGTGGATGTTGTCTACATGGACTTTAGCAAGGCACTTGACAGAGTCTCATATGGGAGGTTGGTCAAGAAGGTTCAGTCACTCAGCATTCAAGATGAGATAGTAAATTGAATGAGACACTGTCTTTGGGAGAAGCCAGACTGTGGTAGCAGATGGTTGCCTCTCTGACTGGAGGCCTGTGACTAGTGGTGTGCCACAGGGATCAGTGCTGGATCTGTTGTTTGTCATCTATATCAGTAATCTGGATGATAACATGGTTAGCTGGATCAGCAAAGTTGTGGCTGACTCCGAGATTGGTGGTGCAGTGGACAGTGAGGAAGACTATCATGGCTTGCAGTGCGATCTGGACCAGCTGGGAAAATGGTTTGAGAAATGGAAAATGGAATTGAATGGAGACAAGTGTGAGGTGTTGCACTTTGGTAGGACCTACCAAGGGAGGACTTTCACAGTGACTGTTCAGGCATGGAGGAGTGTTGTAGAAGAAAGGGATCTGGGAATACACGTCCTTAATTCACTGAAAGTGGTGTCACAGTTAGATACGGACAGAAAGAAAGATTTCAGCCCATTGGCCTTCATGAACCAAAGTAGTGACAATGATAGATCTTTATACTTTATACTTTATCCTTCATTGTTGCCAAACAATTGGAACTAGAACGAACAATCATCACAGCGATATTTGATTCTGCGCTTCACACTCCCTGGATTACACATATTAAATATTAAAAATAGTTAAAATTAGTAAATATTAAAAATTTAAATTATAAATCATAAATAGAAAATAGAAAAATGGGAAGTAAGGTAGTACAAAAAAAACGAGAGGCAGGTCCGGATATTTGGAGGGTACGGCCCAGATTCGGGTCAGGATCCGTTCAGCAGTCGTATCACAGTTGGAAAAGAGCTGTTCCCAAATCTGGCCATACGAGTCTTCAAGCTCCTGAACCTTCTCCCGGAGGGAAGAGGGACGAAAAGTGTGTTGGCTGGGTGGGTCGTGTCCTTGATTATCCTGGCAGCACTGCTCCGACAGTGTGCGGTGTAAAGTGAGTACAAGGATGGAAGATTGGTTTGTGTGATGTGCTGCGCCGTGTTCACGATCTTCTGCAGCTTCTTTCAGTCTTATGGATGTTGACTTGTAGAAGATATTGGTGAGGCCTAATGTGGAGTCTTGTTTGCACTTGAGGTCACCTACCTACAGGAAAGATGTAAAAGAGGTTGAAAGAGTTCTGAGAAAATTCACAAGGATGCTGCCAGGTCTGGAGGACTTGGGTTATTGGGAAGGATTGAACAGATCAGGACTTTATTGCTTGGAATGTGGAAGATTGAGGGGAGATTTGATTGTGACAGAGGTGCACAGATAGGGTAAATGCAAGCTGGCTTTCTCCACTGGGATTGGGTGGGCTACAACCAGAAGCCATGGGTCAAGTGTGAAAGTTGAGATGGTAAGGGGAACATGAGGGGAAACTTCTTCACACAGACCGTCATCCAGGTGTGGAATGAGCAGCCAGCACACCTGGTGCCTGCAAGCTCAAGTTGAACATTTCAGAGGTTTGTACAGGTACCTGGATGGTAGGGGTATGGCAGTAGAAAGTTTAAGTAGCTCGGCACCAACTAGATGGGCCAAAGGGCCTGTTTCTGTATTGTATTATTCTATGACTGTGACAAGAACCTGAAATAATACAAAAACTCACTTTAAGTCCTTTTACCAGCTGTGCGGACCAACCATTCATCTCAGCAGGAATTGTTTATATGGTGTTAAAACTGTGGCACTTTAAGTTAGTAATACATGAAAGAAAATTCCAGCTGCACGTTAACAAAGGCTATTCGTGTGAGAGTGTTTCGGTTACTGTGGGGCCAGGCACCCATGTAGCTCAGTGGGAACAGGGAATAATACCAATGGAGAGAGTCAAATTGAGCCAGGTCACAGATTGGGGAGGGTAGAAACATAGAAAAAAAACTACCCCATAACACGGGCTCCCTGGCCCACAAAGCTGTGCCGAATATGGCCATACCTGAGAAATTACCTCTAATTTTCTGAGCTCCATATACCTGTCCAGGGGTCTCTTAAAAGGCCCTATTGTATCCACCTCTGCCACCGTTGCCGGCAGCCCATTCCACACACTCAGCACTCTCTGCGTAAAAAAACATACCCCTCACATCTCCTCTGAACCCATTCTCATAGAGACAGAAAGAACATCAGAGAATTTGATGATCATTCCAGATACCAGCACTGTGCCCAGTTAGAAGATGATTTCTCTCTCCAACTTGGGTTGAACCTCACTGTAACAGTGTGATGTCAGATCACACCTTGACAACCCAAGTGATCTCATCTGAACTGTTGTCCTACACCCACTGATAGATTTTGTAAATCTTTTTACAGGTTAAAAGTGACAAGGAATTTGTCTATGGGAATCTCGAACATAACACGCCTGATTTGCTGTCTTGGTCCAGATATTTAACAAGTGGAGCAAGGGATTCACTCAATCATCCTTCCTGCTCAGCCTGTGGGGAGGGATTCACTCGATCATCTGACCGACTGGCACGCCCGTCATTTCACAGGGGGGAACCCGTTCATCTGCTCAGACAGTGGGAATGGATTCAGTTGGTCATTTCAACTGAAGGTACATCAGCAAGTTCACACTGGGACAAGGACATTCACCTGTTCTGTGTGTGAGAAGGGATTCAGTCGGTCTTCCCACCTGTGGACACACCAGTCAGTTCATACTGGGCAGAGGCTGGTCATCTGCTGAATTTGTGGGGAAAGATTCACTCGGTCATCTGACCTAATGGCTCACCAGCGAGTTCACACTGGAGAGCAGCTGTTCACCTGCTCAGACTGTGGGAAGGGATTCACTCGGTCATCCACCCTACTGAGACACCAGTCAGTTCACACCGGGGAGCGGCCATTCACCTGCTCAGACTGTGGGAAGGGATTCACTTGCTCATCTAAACTGAAGGTACATCAGAGAGTTCACACTGGAGAGAGGCCATTCACCTGCTCAGACTGTGGGAAGGGATTCAGTTTGTCATCTCAACTGAAGATACATCAGCGATTTCACACTGGGGAGCGACCGTTCACCTGCTCGGACTGTGGGAAGGGATTCACTTCGTCATCTGAACTGAAGGGACATCAGCGATTTCACACCGGTGAGAAGCCGTTCACCTGCTCAGACTGTGGGAAGGGATTCACTCGATCATCTGACCTACTGGTACACACGTCAGTTCATACTGGGGAGAGGCCGTTCAAATGCTCAGACTGTGGGAAGGGATTCACTCAGTCATCTAAACTGAAGGTACATCAGAGAGTTCACACTGGGGAGAGGCCATTCACCTGCTCAGTGTGTGGGAAGGGATTTGCTCGGTCATGTCAACTGAAGGCACATCAGAGAGTTCACACCGGGGAGTGGCCGTTCACCTGCTCAGACTGTGGGAAGGGATTCACTTACTCATCTCATCTGAAGGAACATCAGCGAGTTCACACTGGGGAGAGGCCGTTCACCTGCTCATACTGTGGGAAGGGATTCAGTCGGTCATCCCACCTACTTGTACACCAGTCAGTTCACACTGGGGAGAGGCCGTTTACCTGCTCAGACTGTGGGAAAGGATTCACTCGGTCATTCCACCTACTGAGACACCAGCGACTTCACACTGGGGAGAGGCTGTTCACCTGCTCAGACTTTGGGAAGAGATTCTCTCAGCCAAATCAACCAAATGTGCATGACTGCGTTCACACTGGGGAGAGGCCGTTCCCCTGCTGTGAATGTGGGAAAGGATTCACTCAGTCATCTCACTTTATGTAACTCTCCCTTCAGCTAGCAGCTTAATATAGGGGGTGATAGCCCCCCAGCCCAGCCAAACTTAAGAAATCTCGTTTGGGTGGATGCTGCGTGATGTCTCCTCTGTTACAAATCGGTACCATGAAATAACAAATGGTAAACAATATCTGATTAAATGATTGAACTTTATAATTCTTACTTTGACTGAGGCTGAGGAACTGGTGTAGGGGACAGGGTTTCAGATTTCAGGATCATTGGGATCTCTTCTGGGGCAGGTGGGACCTGTACAAGAGAGACGGGTTACACCTGAACTACAAGGGGACCGGTATCCTTATGGGGAGGTTTGTTAGTGCTATTGGGGAGGGTTTAAGCTCGATTTGCAGGGGGATGGGAACCAGAGTGCCAGAGCAGATAGTGGAGCGGGGGTGAAAATAAATGATGTTAAAAGCTCATGCAAAGCCACAATTAGAAGGGTTGTGAATAGTGGAAATAATCTCCTGAGGTGTGTCTATTTCAATGCAAGGAGTATTGTGTGGAAGGCAGACGAGCTGAGGGCGTGGATTGACACATGGAATGACGACATTATAACCATTAGTGAAACTTGGCTGCAGGAGGGATAGGACTGGCAGCTTAATGTTCCAGGGTTCTGATGTTTCAGACGTGATAGAGGCAGAGGAATGAAAGGTGGTGGGAGGTGCAGGTGGTAGCATTGCTAGTCAGGAAAATGTTACAGCAGTGCTCAGGCAGGACAGATTAGAGGGCTTGTCTATTGAGGCCATATGGGTGGAGCTGGGAAACAAGAAAGGTATGGCCACATAAATGGGGTTGTATTATAGACCACCCAATAGTCAACGAGAATTGGAGGAGCATATCTGCAGAGAGATAGACAACTGCAGGAAGCAAAAATTAGTGATAGTAGGGGATTTTAATTTTCCACATACTGATTGGGTCTCCCATACTGTTAAAGGTCTACACAGGTTAGAGCTTGTAATATGTGTTCTGGAAAGTTTTCTAAATCAATATATGGAGGTACCAACTAGAGAGGATGCAATATTAGATCTCCCATTCGGAAATGAGTTAGGACTGGCGACGGGAGTGTGTGTAGGGGAGCACTTTGGTTCCAGTGATCATAACACCATTAGTTTCAACTTGATCATTGATAAAGATAGATCTGGTACTCGGTTTGAGGTTCTAAACTGGAAAAAGGCGAAATTTGAAGAAATGAGAAAGGATCCAAAAAGCATGGATTGGGACAGTTTGTTCTCTGGCAAGGATGTGATTGGTAAGTGGGAAGCCTTCAAAGGAGAAATTTTTGAGAGTGCAGACTTTATATGTTCCTGTCAGGATTAAAGGCAAAGTGAATAGGAATAAGGAACCTTGGTTGTCAAGGGATATTGGAGCTCTGATAAAGAAGAAGAGAGAGTTGTATGACACGTATAGGAAACAGGGAGCAAATAAGGTGCTAGAGGAGTATAAAAAGTGCAAAAAAAAACTAAGAAAGAAATCAGGAGGGCTAAAAGAAGACATGAGGTTGCCTTGGCAGTCAAGCTGAAGGATAATCCAAAGAGCTTTTACAGGTATATTAAGAGTGAAAGGATTGTAAGGGATAAAATTGGTCCTCTTGAAGATCAGAGTAGTCGGCTATGTGTGAAGCCAAAAGAAATGGGGGAGATCTTAAATGGGTTTTTTGCGTCTGTATTTACTAAGAAAACTGGCATGAAGTCTATCGAATTAAGGGAAACAAGTAGTGAGATCATGGAAACTGTACAGATTGAAAAGGAGGAGGTGCTTGCTATCTTGAGGCAAATTAGAGTGGATAAATCCCCAGAACCTGACAGGGTGTTCCCTCTGATCTTGAAGGAGACTAGTGTTGAAATTGCAGGGGCCCTGGCAGATATATTTAAAATGTCGGTATCTACGGGTGAGGTGCCGGAGGATTGGAGGATGGCTCATGTTGTTCTGTTGTTTAAAAAAGGATCTAAAAGTAATCTGGAAAATTATAGGCCGGTAAGTTTGACGACAGTAGTAGGTAAGTTATTGGAAGGAGTACTAAAAGATAGGATCTACAAGTATTTGGATAGACAGGGACTTATTAGGGAGAGTCAACATGGCTTTGTGCGTGGTAGGTCATGTTTAACCAATCTGTTAGAGTTTTTCGAGGAGGTTACCAGGAAAGTGGATGAAGGGAAGGCAGTGGGTATTGTGTACATGGACTCCAGTAAGGCCTTTGACAAGATCCCACATGGGAGGTTAGTTAGGAAAATTCAGTCGCTAGGTATACATGGAGAGGTGGTAAATTGGATTAGACATTAGCTCAATGGAAGAAGCCAGAGAGTGGTAGGAGAGGATTGCTTCTCTGAGTGGAGGCCTGTGACTTGTGGTGTGCCACAGGGATCAGTGCTGGGTCCATTGTTATTTCTCATCTATATCAATGATCTGGATGATAATGTGCTAAATTGGTCCAGGTGCAGGTCAGTAGGACTAGGCAGAAAAATGGTTCGGCAGAGCCAAGAAGGGCCAAAAGGCCTGATTCTGTGTGGTAGTGTTCTATGGTTCTATATGGTTAGTGAAGTAAACAAAAAAAAAGGGCCCACTCTCTCCATTCGCATCTTCTCATCTCTCCACAACAAAAGACCACGAAAATCCCTCTTCCAGACTCACAAGAAAGAACATTTCTCTCATTGGATGACCCCGCACTCCAAGACCCTGTTATCTCCAGTCATAACCTAAACATTGCTGCTACAGAGAAACCATTACCTCAGCAGTGAAACACTGCACAGAGGCCGTTACATTAGCAGTGGAACCTTACAGTATGTTACACTTGTGACACACTGCCGGGTTCACACTGGGGAGAAAGTTTCAATAAGCTGCATGCTGGATATTTGTCCATCACAGTTGCTGAATGCAATTTTGAGAGTGACTGTTGGTGCTGAACTCTGCAATTATTGCTGCTGCTCCCCACACCCAGTTCTGCACCCTGGTCACTGGGCATGGGAGGAGTTTCTTCTGCTGCATATTCACCTTTAGTGGAACTGGAGTTTAATATTCTGGATCTGAGACAAATAAATCAGTTTATTTTAAACTCTGTCTCTGGTACTTGATGAATTTATAACACACCTAGTGTACAGTAGAGAGTCGACTCAGGCCAGCTGGACCCTGCCAGTGATTCAGTTCCATGACGGTCAATTTAAATCCTGCCCTGTTGTTCATCTCTCGCTCTCCCTGTGTTTATGGGTTCCGAACAGTCACCACTCTGTGGGTGAAGAGGCTTCCCTTGAATTTTCTGCAGACTGAAGAAGCCGAGCTGACTGCAGTTCTGTCTGAGATGTTCTTCGCCCTGAAATCTCTGGGCTGAGGAAGAATGGCATTGGTCGTTAACCTCCATAATGACGACTCATTTCCACATTGTGGGTCATTTTTCCTGCTTCTAAAGGGTTGTTAGAAAACACCACTGTCCTCTAAAGACTGAAAGCAGAATGGGAAACCATCCGTTGGATGTTCAATGAAGCAGGGTCAGAAACCAGAGGCAGGTCTGCACAGGGCAGAGTTTGGGGATCTTGACGACGGTCGGGGTAAGAACGTATGATGAGGAGAAGGGAATCAGCAGTGGGGCGTGGCAACGCATGACAGAGTAACAACATTTGGAAGCTGACTGAGAGAGAAAATCTTTCAGTTGTCTGACTGATCACACAAACAATGCCTGTGGTGAGGTGCTCCACTGGTTGAGGAACGTGTGTGTGGGGAATGGTTTTATCTATTGAGGGAGTTGTTCCTGCTTGTTTATCCTGTAATATTATATCTGGATGGTTATTATGGATTGTCCTATCTGAAATAATGTATTGATTATCATATAATTTGTAATATTTTGACTCTGAACTGGATCAGGCTTGAAATCTGATGCCTTTATGAAGTGATGGAGGGCCTTCATGAGTTTGTATTTTAAAGCAAGATTTTTGTGAATATTATTTGCCATTTGATTGTACCTTTGCAAGTAATCAGATTGAGTTAAACTGCTGCAGGATCCTGGAATGTGTTGGATTGTGTCTGGTTTCTCTTGGCATTTTCTGCACTTACTGCCTTGTTTTTATATGATTATGAAGACACGTAGTCCTCTTTTATTGTCATTTAGTAATGCATGCCTTAAGAAATGATACATTATTTCCTCCGGTGTGATATCACAAAACACAGGACAAACCAAGACTGAAAAAACTGACAAAACCACATAATTATAACATATAGTTACAAAGAGTGTAACAATACCATAACTTGATGAAGAAATCAGTGAGCACAGTAAAGTTCAAAGTTTCTCAAATGTCCCACATCTCACACAGACAGGAGAAGGAAGAAAAACTCTCCCTGCCATGCCGATCACAATCTGACTCTGAGTCATCCGAAAACTTCGAGCTGTGATCAGCTCTCTGACACCGAGTACTGAGCACCATCTCTGTCTGAACGATTCGACCTCCTCTCGGTCACCAAAAGTAGGCAAGGCCGGGGATTTTGAGGCCTACCCTCTGAAAGTTTCACGACCACACGGTAATGACAGCAGCAAATGGGCATTTCATAAATTTCTCCAGATGTTCCTCTGTGCTTTCACGTCCATTCTCCATCAAATCAGAGTTGTCCACGGCCCCTATTTAACAGATACAACATCATTTTTCACCGGAGGGCTGTGCACACGCCGGCGTGCCGCCATCTTCTCCTCCCGCCGTGTTCGTGCGTATTGCATGTATTCACATTTTTTTTTCCTTTTGTTAACCAGCTTGTCCTATATTTCTGCAAGGAACCCCTCTGTTTCTGGGAAGAGGTCTCCAACTCTCAGTCAGGTGCTCGAAGCTTCCTTGTCACCATCTCGTCTGCTCAGATCACTGGGATGTCTCCCATGGAGGGTCATACTCGTTCCACTGGTTAATGTTTTCTTCCATAGTGATGATTCATTTTTCTGAGTTGGCCCCTCATTTAAGTTTTCCGGTCTGTATTTCTTATCACGATGGCATAGACACACCTGGAGTGCTGAATTCTGTTCATTTTTGTTGAAAATATATACTTAGAAGTTTTATCTGACTTGTGTGATATTTTTTTCATGTGTGTTACTTCTCTTCCTCCTGTCCAAGGTAGTGTTAATCTAAGTGGGTTTGAGCGTAAATATCATTTCAGTTCTTATTTATCTTTAAATTTTACTGATTGAAATGGGACCAAGATATTTTTTATATAAAAAAAAGTCAATGTTGGTATTGATGAAATTGTTTATTGTCTTTGTTGTATTTGTTAACTATTGAGCTGTTTGGCAGGGTTTTTTTAAGCCTTGAACTAAATTTTGTCAAAGGTTTTCCCTATTTCGCACCACTTTCTATTTTCTTTGCTTGTGGATCTTCCAGGTATGTGGGTATCAACAGTCCCGATAAGGGGTCTTGGCCCGAAATGATGATACCCCTCCATAGATGCTGCCTGACATGCTGAGCCCCTCCAGCACTTTGTGTGTAGTTCTCTAGATTTCTACCATCTGCAGGTCCTCATGTTTCCCAGATACTTACATGCTTCTTGAAAGAACAAGCTGGTAGTGGGGTTGTGTGGATCTATTAGTAAAATATTAAATAAAATCATTAGAAAGAGGTGGCATAGGGTTGAAAGGTGTAGAATCTGTGGGTAGAATTAAGGAACAGCAAATGTCAAAAAAAAGCATCTCTGATGGGAATTGTTCCCCGGGGTGGGGTGGCGGGATTTTATTGAAAGGATGAAGATTGTATAAGGGGGCGAACAGGATGTTTGTCCCGGTGGGGACAGGAGGGGCTCATCTGTGGAAATGTCAGAGCCCACGGTGGTGGCGAGCAGAGGGATTCACCACATTGGGGGGCAAACACCGGCAGAATGTTAACCTGCAAGTGGGGACAATGGTCCGAGCAAAGTGACAATTATTTGGATTTTGTTGAGATTGTACCAGGAATATTGTGTAAAATCCGGCTCCCCACACTAACACGGGTTATACAGACCAAAGAACAAACTGCCAGAGGAACTCAGTGGGTCAGGCAGCATCTGTGGAGGGAAATGGACCGTCAACATTTCGGGCCAAGACCCTCCCTCTGGACTGAGAGTGGACGGGAAATAGTCAGAGAAAAGAGGTGAGGGGTGGGGACGGGGCAAGAGCTGGGGAGTGAGAAGTGTATCCAGGTGAGGGGGAGGTGGAAGGTGGAAATAGTAACAGGGGTGGGAGGTGAGTGGTTGGGGCAACACGGGGCTGCAGAAGATGGAAATTAATTCCACAGAGGATTAACAAAGAGGTTAGAGAGTATTTGTTACAGAGAGTGCAATGAAGATTTACCAGACTGATCCCTGGAGTGGTGGGGTCATCATATGAAGAAAGATCAAATGTGATTACCCTTTCATTTAGAGAATCGAGGACTGAGAGGTAAACACATTGAAATGCACTACATCATTACCGGTTGAACCAGGGATCCCAGTCTCTGAAAAAGGGGGTGGACTGTCCGGGACTGAGATGAGGGGAATTGTCTCCACTCCGAGGGTGGTGAACGTCTGTAAATCCCCACCACAGAGGGCGGTGAAGATTCGGTGATCGTCCTCACATAAAACAGAGGCCGGCAGATGTGAGGAGACTGAAGGGATCGAGGAAATGAGGATCGGACAGAAACATGTGGCTGAGATGGGAGAGCAGTCGCCATCTTGTTGATGGTTAGAGGGGCTGAATGGCCACCTCCTGCTGTTTCTCACTTGGTGTTTCAGTGTTCCTGTCCAGTGAGGCCAGAGGAATGTGAATAGAAATTAGTGTTTATAAACATAAGACTGATTTAAATGAAACCTGCACATTTCCAGTTTGCATCTGAATTGTGGGTCAGACCGGGATGGGAATCCAGCCCGTGACTCTCTGACCTGGAGGTGGAGGAAAAGGGAGAGGGAAGATATGGAGGGAAAAGGTAAATATGTATCTGGTGTAAATATGGAATAATGTGGGAAATGCGGTGGATGTGTCAGGCAGCGTCTGAGATGTTGTACTACTTACATAATTTAACTATTTAATATATATATATTCTTATTTCAAATCACAATTATTAAAATTTATTGCTATAAATTAGGTTATATTGCTGCCGCAGAGACAACCAATTTCATGACATATGCCGGTGCTATTAAACCTGATTCTGATAATTGGTATGGGAGACCCACCACCGGTCACCTGATCCCAGTTACCGCAGATCATAAAGCGAGATTGAAGCCTTTTCCATTTATTTGCATTCTTCAGAAATGACAACAGTTAAGTTTCCTTCTGTGATTCCAAAGTAGCTCAGTCTGTCTAATAGTGCCACACAATTAAAATGGAGAATTTGTTTGTTATCATCACGTACTGAGCTACAGTGTAAATCTTGCCTGACATACCATCCACACAGATTTATACATTACGACAGTACATTGAGCTGATATACGACAAAACAATAACTGTAACCAAGCATTATGGCTTCAGAGAAAGTGCAGTGCAGATAGACATATGGTGCAGGGTCACGGTGAGTTACATTGTGAGGTCGAGTCCATTTTATCGGACTGGAGACCATTCATTTAGCTTATAACCGCAGACAGGAAGTTGTCCTTGAGCCTGGTGTTACGCGCTTTAAGGCTTTTGTATTTCTTCCCCGATGGGGGAGCGGGTTTGCAGCAAGAATGTCCGGGTTGTGAGGATCTTTGAGTACCCGGCCTGCTTTTCCAAGGCAGGGGAAGTGCAGGAAGAGTCCATGGAGGGGAGGCTTGCTTCTCTGATGTTCTCTGCTCTCCAAAGTTCTCTGCAGTTCCTTGCAGTCATGGGCAGAGCAGTAGCCATACGAAGGCGTGAAGTATCGACAAGAAGCTCAGAGACCTCGGTCTTCACCCTGCCTTGTGTAGCTGGATCCTGGACTTCCTGTCAGATCGCCGGCAGGTGGTAAGAGTGGGCTCCCTCACCTCTGTCTCTCTGACCCTCAGCATACATACCCCACAGGGTTGTCTCCTTGGCCTCCTCCTTTACTCTCTGTATTCCCGTGACTTGTGTCACCACCCACAGCTCCAATCTGCTAATTAAATTTGCTGACAACACTACATTAATTGGCCTAATCTCAAATAATAACTTTCAATCAATCAAATGCCTCCTGACAGGGCTCGGTCCAAACAAACTTTTCACCCTTCTTCAGGAGATTAGTCAGAGGAAGAGCGATATCAGCAAAATTCTTACAGAACTTATGATAATATCCAACCATTCCCAGAAACCTTCTAAGAGGCTTCTTACCAGTTGGAATAGGAACTTCAGAAATTGCCTGAACAGGAGCCAACTTGCCTTGACCTACTACATAGCCAAGATAGGTCACAGTGCCATGGCCAAATTCACTCTTAGCTAAAGTTAACTCTAAGATTGGCCTGGGAAAGCCTGTCAAACAGCTTTTCTACTGCAGAGATATGCTCTTCCCAAGTGTCACTCCCTGTGACTAAGTCATCAATATAGGCAACTGTGTGTTCTAACCCTCGAATTACACAATCAATCATTCTCTGGAGTGTTCCTGGAGCATTTTTCATTCCAAGTGGCAAACCATTGTATTCATACCACCCAGAAGGTGTCACAAACACAGAAATTTCTCTACCTCTGTCCGTCCATGGAATATACCAATACCCTTTAAGCAGACCAATCTTTGTAAGAAATTTAGCTTTTGCAACCTTATCGATGCACTCATCCACCCTAGGTATAGGATAGGCATCTGTTTTCGTTATTGCATTTACCTTCCTATAATCAGTGGAAAATGTAACACTACCATCAGGTTTGGGCACAATAATGCTGGGTGAGCTCCAATCTGATGTTGAAGGCCTAATAATATAATTTTTCAGCATATATTCAATTTCTTGCTCAGCCAATTTACACTTTTCTACGTTCATGCCATACCTCTGTTGTTTAATTGGTTTGGCTTGACCAATATCTGTGTCATGTACTGTGACCATGGTTTGCTTGTCAAAATAAGGCTTTATCATATTTATGTGTACGACCTGTGTTAGTTTACGTCGGTCAGGTGTTTTAATAACATAATTCACATCATTACTTGGAGAGACTATTTCATACGGTCCATTGAATTTCGCCTGAAGTGGATTCGTCAACATTGGAAATAAGGCAAGCACGTTATCCCCCACCTGACATTTTCTTTTGCAAGCCAGCTTATCAAACCAACACTTCATTTTATTTTGAGAAATCTTTAAGTTTTGTCTCGCTGGACTACAGGCTTGGTGTAGTTTATTTTTGAACTTCAAAACATAGTCTAACAGGTTAACATGTACATCCCCATCAGTCCATTGTTCCTTTAACAAGGTCAAAGTTCCCCTCACTCTATGACCAAATAGAAGTTCAAATGGACTAAAGCCCAGTCTTTCCTGTACTGAGACACTTACTGTGAACAAAAGCAAAAAAGACAGTTTGCCTTCATCCAAGTCTTTTCCATTTTCTACACAGTATGTCTTAATCTTTGTTTTGAGGGTAGAATGAAATCTTTCTAAAGCCCTTTGTAATTCTGGATGGTATGCAGACGATGTAATTTTTTTAGTTCCCAGTTCATAAACTACCTGCTGGAACAATCCAGATGTAAAATTACTTCGTTGATCAGACTGGATTTCTCTAGGCAAACCAAATAAAGTAAAACAAAAACTGATAAGAGCCCTCCCCACAGTTTTAGCTTTAATATTTCTGAGAGGTATTGCTTCTGGGAACCTGGATGCAGTGCTCATAACAGTTAGCAAATACTGATGGCCAGCTTTAGTCTTTGGCAATGGGCCAACACAATCTACTACAGCTTTGGAAAAGGGTTCACTGAAAGTAGGTATAGGCCGGAGTGGGGCCACTGGGGTGAACTGATTGGGTTTACCCACAGCTTGACAAGTGCGACAGGTTCTGCAATAGGTCACAACATCTTTCCTCAAATTAGGCCAGTAAAATTCTTTCATAATCCTGCTTACAGTTTTATTCACTCCAAAATATACAAGATATTAAGAGGAGTAGATAGAGTGGACAGCCAGCGCCTCTTCCGCAGGGCACCACTGCTCAATACAAGAGGACATGGCTTTAAGGTAAGGGGTGGGAAGTTCAAGGGGGATATTAGAGGAAGGTTTTTTACTCAGAGAGTGGTTGGTGTGTGGAATGCACTGCCTGAGTCAGTGGTGGAGGCAGATACACTAGTGATGTTTAAGGGACTACTAGACAGGTACATGGAGGAATTTAAGGTGGGGGGTTATATGGGAGGCAGGGTTTAAGGGTCGGCACAACATTGTGGGCCATAGGGCCTGAACTGTTCTAGGTTCTCAATGGCCACCTAAGGGCATACTGTGGGGGAAAGTTAAAATTTCAGTCCTATAAACTTTAGGGACTACAACTTGGTGAACAATTGCCCATTCCTCACTCGCAGGTATAGCAGATGGCCTCCACTTCCTCATTAACACTCCATCCTTGAGATAATACCCTACTGGCACTTTCTTAATCTCATCATCTGAGAGAGCCCTTTCTTTTAAAGCTTCAATCTCAGGGTCTCAATTCTGTTCTGCTATAAACTCCTTCCTGGACAGGGATAAATCTTTCTCATCAGACTTAGTACCTGAATCCTGTTGAAACAATGAAGGCAGAAAAGACCCTTACAAGTCATCATAACCTGATGACCCGATTTTGGCTGTCATAGGTACCAGAATCATGCTGCACAGAACCGTCTCCATTGGCAGACTTTTTAGCCATACTTTGAGTTACTGTGCAGGAAGGATAAATATTAAAATCCATCTGTGGGTCATCAGTGGTTGGGTTAGTTGTCAACTGCACTGCAGGAACAACTTTACCATCTGCCCGGTCATTCCCTAACAGCAAAGTAACATCTTCAACCGGTAAACTGGAACATAATCTGATCTTAACAGGTCCTGAAACCAAACCTGACTGTAAAGTTACCCTGTGCAATGGCACAGAAACCATGCCACCCCCAATGCCTTTAATAAGATTTATCTCACCAATGTTAGTCTCATCACCAAACTTTAGAACACTGTCTAACGTAACTGACTGAGAAGCCCCAGTATCTCGAAGAATTTTCACTGGTACTGGGGTTGACCCTTCCTTTACTAATACAAACCCATCTGACATAAAATGATCGGATCCCTTCTTAACTCGGTCAGACCTCTCAGTCCTTAACTGAGCCTCAACAGAATGTTCAGAACCCTGTGGGTTTATAGGTGCTTCAACATACAGATCACAGGCATTTCGGACGGCCTCCTTTTCCTTTTTCTTCTTCGGGATGGAATAATTAGCCATCATATGACCAGCTTTCTTACAATAGTAACAAGAAAGATCAGAATATTTCTCCTTCAACTGCTTCCCTTCATCCTTACTCTTGTTACTAATCCCAGCTTTAACTTCTGGTTTACCCTGGTTATTCCTGCTACTCTTTTGGAAGCTCTTATTCCGGGTAAACTGAACCTTATGAGTTAAAGCAAACTCATCTGCTAATCTAGCAGACTATTGCAAAGTGGCAGCATCCTTTTCATCTAAGCATGTCTTTATGTCATCATGGATGGACCTTTTTGAATTCTTCAATTAAAACCAACTCTTTCAAGCTGTTAAAATCATCATTTACATTTTCATATGTGCGCCGGCATTCAAAACACACAAACTTCTCATAAGCAAATTTCATACAACAATTTTCTTAACTTACTAAACCTTTGCCTGTATGCTTCTGGGACCAACTCGTAAGCTTTCAGCACAGCCTGTTTCACAATGTCATAATCAGCTGCTTCATCAACTGTCAAGGCAGAATAGGCTCGCTGAACCTTCCCCTTAATTACACTTTGTCAGAGAATTGGCCAACCAGCTTTTGGTCACTTTAAACTCTGAGCAAAATTCTCAAAATGCTGAAAGTATTTATCAACCTCTGCCTCATCAAATGGAGGTACCAATTTAACTTCCTGGCTGGACTCAAACTTATCACCAGAGTGTAACATTAGACCCCTTTGCTGCAATCTATCTTTTCCAGCTCATACAGCCTCTGTCGTTTTGCTTCCTCCCTCTGTTTTTCTGCCTCCCTAGCCTCAAGCTGCCTCTGCTATTCCGCAGCCTCCATCTTTCATTTTTCTAACTTGTACAGGAGCGCAAACTCAGTGGGTTTACTTTCAGAAGACACCTCCAACTCCTCCACTTTAAACACACCCTTGGATAAACAATGCTCAGTTATTATCCTCTGCATCTGTGACCTCCTCATTGTCAATTTCACCTTTCCAAGTTTTAACTTTTTAGCAATACTCAACAACTCAATCCTTCTGGCATCCTCCAATGCTTCAGAGGTTGGCGCTTGCAGAAATCTATCAACATCCATTGCTGCTGATTTTTCACACACAAATAAATCAAAAGGGATTTCCCCAATGAAACTGATAATCAATATGCCCCCAAATTTGTTCATATCCCGGACGCAGGCCCCAATTTTGTTACGAACCGTAACGCTTTAGAAACGAACCAGTAGCAATAGACTACACCTGGAGTCTGGTTTTGATGTTAAAATCACTATCTTTATTAGTATCTACTTATAAGATAGTAACTAAAACAAGATAAACAAAATTGAACAGTGTTACGTGTGTGTGTGTGTGTGTGTGTGTGTGTGTGTGTGTGTGTGTGTGTGTGTGTGTGTGTGTGTGTGTGTATATATATATATATATATATATATATATATTTAAATATAACTCCCAAACTATTGAGCTTAGGGTCTTGAGATGGTAAAGTATGAAAGTTCAGTTCATCCATGGAATAGTTGATGAGAGAGAGATATTTGTAATCCAGGGTAAATGTCGAGACAAGGCAATTATGTCAAATTCCACAGGCTCCACGGTGGTAAAACAAGAGAACAGTCGCTGTAGATTTTATCCTTGTCGTTCCAAATCCACGTACGAATTATCACCGAAAGGGACTTGTCACAAGGGGTATCATCTTCAAGTGAATTACCAGACCATACCCAGGCACATAAGACATAAGTGGTCTTCACAAATCCGATCCACTCCAATGGATCAAATGAGGTGATAACCACACATTCGATGTTCACTGAATCAATAATTAACCCACCCTTGTGGGCATAGGAACGTTCTAAACAGTGACCCTTGGCCACTAGTTCCCTTCTTTCGATCCTTCCATTTTTTCTCCTTTGTCTCTGTCTGACTCTGAGTGTCTGTGTCCTCGGTTAAAACTAAACAAGCTGTGAGTGATGTAAACAAGCTGCAAGTCAGACTGATTCACCTTCTCAATCTCTCTCTCTCTCCCCTAAAATGACAGTCCACAGGAAATGAAACCTCGAGATTCATATCAATGCCCGCTCCCCAATGTGAACTGACTGGTGTGCCAGTAGTTGGGATGACTGAGTGAATCCTTTCCCACAGTCTGAGCAGGTGAACGGCCCCTCCCCAGTGTGAACTCGCTGATGACTCCGTAGGGTGGATGATCGAGTGAATCTCTTCCCACAGACTGAGCAGATGAACGGCTTCTCCCCAGTGTGAACTCGCAGGTGACGCTGTAGGGTGGATGATCGAGTGAATCTCTTCCCACATTCTGAGCAGGTAAACGGCTTCTCTCCAGTGTGAACTCGCTGATGACTCTGTAAGTCAGATGATCGACTGAATCTCTTTGCACATTCTGAACAGGTGAAAGGCTTCTCTCCAGTGTGAACTCGTTGGTGACTCAGTAGGTCGGATGATCGAGTGAATCTCTTCCCACATTCTGAGCAGGTGAACGGCCTCTCCCCAGTGTGAAGTCGCTGGTGACTCAGTAGGGTGGATGACTGATTGAATCCCTTCCCACATTCTGAGCAGGTGAACGGCTTCTCCCCAGTGTGAACTCGCTGGTGGGTCAGTACGTGAAATGAATGAGAGAATCTCTTCCCACAGTCTGAGCAGGTAAAGGGCTTCTCCCCAGTGTGAACTCGCTTATGACTCTGTAGGTTGGATGACTGAGTGAATCCCTTTCCACATTCTGAGCAGGTGAACGGCTTCTCCCCAGTGTGAACTCGCTGATGACTCTGTAGGTCGGATGACCGAGTGAATCTCTTCCCACAGACTGAACAGGTAAACGGCCTCTCTCCGGTGTGAACTCGCTGGTGCACCAGTAGGTCGGGTGACCAAGTGAAACCCTTCCCACAGTCTGAACAGTTGAATGGCCACTCCCCGGTGTGAACTGACTGGTGGCTCAGTAGCTGAGATGACAAAGTGAATCCCTTCCCACAGTCTGAGCAGCTGAATGGCCTGTCCCCTGTGTGAACTCGCTGGTGACTCTGTAGGGTGGATGAACGAGTGAATCCCTTCCCACATTCTGAGCAGGTGAACGGCTTCTCCCCAGTGTGGACTCGCTGGTGAGCCATGAGGTCAGATGACCAAGTGAATCCTTCCCAGAAATTCACCAGATGACTAGCCTCTGCCCAGTGTGAACTGTCTGGTGTGTCCACAGGTGGGAAGACCGACTGAATCCCTTCTCACCCACAGAACAGGTGAATGGCCTTGACCAGTGTGAACTTACTGATGTACCTTCAGCTGAGATGACTGAGGGAATCCATTCCAACAGTCTGAGCAAGTGAACGGCCTCTCCCCATGTGTAAAATGATGGGCGTGCCAGTCAGTCAGATGATCGAGTAAATCCCTCCCCACAGTCTGAGGAGGAAGGATGATCGAGTGGTTCTCTTGCTCCACTTCTTAAACATCTGGACAGAGACAGCAAAACTGGTGTGTTGTGTTCAAGATTCCCATAGAAAAAATCCTTGTAGTTTTTAACCTGTAAAAAGATTTACAAAATCCATCAATGGGTGAAGGACAACATTTCAGATGAGATTACTTTAGTCACCAAGGTGTGATCTGACATCACACTGTTACAGTGACAGTCAACCCAAGTTGGAAGGAGAAATCATCTTCTAACTGTGCAGAGTGCTGGTATATGGAATTAAATGGTATCTGGTACCTGGAATTAAACTCTCTGATGCTCTTCCTGTCTATATACGAATGGTGCATTTCTGCTGTCTCAAATCTGTGACTTGGATCAGTTTGACTCTCTCCACTGGTATTATTCCCTGTTCCCACTGAGCTACATAGGTCTCTGGCTCCACAGTAACTGAAACACTCTCACACAAATAGCCTTTGTTGACCTGCAGCTGGGACTTTCTTTTATACACTGTTAGATTAAATTGCCACAGTTTTAACGCCATATAAAAATTTGCTGCTGAGATGAACGGTCGGTCTGATAAAAGGAATTAGAGTGAATTAAGGATTCTATTTAAGGTTCTTGTCACAGTCATAGAAAAGTACAACACAGAACAAGACCCTTCAGCCCATCTAGGTTGTGCTAACTATTTGAACTTTCTACTCCTATATCCCTACTATCCAGGTACTGACACAAACCTCTTAAATGTTGAAATTGAGGTCACATTCACCACTTGTGCTGTCTGCTCATTTCACTCCCGGATGACCGTCTGTGTGAAGAAGTTTCCAGTCATGTTCCCCTTAACATTCCATCTTTCACACTAAACTCATGACCTCGTGTTGTTGTCCCACCCCATCTCAGTGGAGAAGGCCAGCTTGCATTTACCCTATCTTTACTCCTCATAATTGTGGTACACCTCCATCAAATCTCCCCTCAATCTTTTACATTACAAGGAATAAACACCTAACCTGTTCAAGCTTTCCTTATAACCTAAGTCTTCCAGACCTAGCAACATCCTTATGAATTTTCCCTGAACTCTTTCAACCTCTTTTTCATCTTTCCTGTAGGTAGGCGACCAAAACTGCACACAACAGTGCAAATTAGGCCTCACCAATTTCTTATACAACGTCAACATAACATCCATCTCCTGTACTCAGTACTTTGGTTTATGAAGGCCAATGTGCCAAAATCTTTCTTTCCGTCCCTACCTAACTGGGGCACCACTTTTAGTGAACTATGGACCTGTGTTCCCAGATCCCTTCCTTCTACATCACTCCTCAGAGCCCGACCAGTCACTGTGTAAGACCTTGTTCCTACCAACGTGCAACACTTCACACCTGTCTGCATTAAATTCCTTTTTCTGTTTCCCAACGCATTTTTTCCAGTGTGTCCAGATTGCTCTGCAAGCCATGATAGTCTTCCTCACTGTCCACTACACCCCCAGCCTTGGTGTCAGCCACAAATTTGCTGATACATCTAACCATGTTATCATCCAGATATCTGACATAGATGACAAACAGCAACAGATCCAGCACTGATCCCTGTGGCACACCACTAGTCACGGGCCTCCAGTCAGAGAGGCAACAATGTGCTACCACAGTCTGGCTTCTCCCAAAGACAGTGTCTCATCCAATTTACTATCTCATCTTGAATGCTGAGTGACTGAACCTTCTTGACCAACCTCCCATATGAGACTCTGTCAAGTGCCTTGCTAAAGTCCATGTAGACAACATCCACTGCCTTGCCTTCATCCACTTTCCTGATAACTTCCTCGTGAGGCTCGATAAGATTGGTTAGACATGACCTAGCATGCACAAAGCAATGCTGTCTATCCTTAATCAGTCCACATCTATCCAAATAATTATATATCCAGTTCCTGCACATACGTTCCAATAACTTTTCCACTACTGATGTCAAGCTCACCAACGTATAATTTCCTAGTTTATATTTGGAGCCTGTCTTGAACAGCGGAATAACATTGGCTCCAAACCTCCAGTACCTCACCTGTCACTGTGAGTGATTTAAATACCTGTGCTTGGGCCCCACCAATTTCTGCACTTGTCTTCCACAGGGTCATAGGGAACAACTTGTCAGACCCTGGTGATTTTTCCATGGTAATCTGCCTTAAGACAGCAAACACCTCCACCTCTGTAATCTGTACAGGGTCCATGAAGTTGATGCTGCTTTGCCTCACTTCTATAGACCCTGTGACCATCTCCTGAGTAAATACAGATGGCAAAAAAATCTCCCCCATCTATTTTGTCTCCTCATATGGATTACCATTCTGATCTTTCAGAGGATTAATTTTCTCCCTTGCAATCTTTTCACTCTGAACATATCTGCAGAATCCCTGAAGATTCTCCTTCACCTTGTCTGCTGGGCAACCTCATGCCTGCTTTTATTTCTTTCGTAAGTGTTCACTTGAATATCCTGTACTTCATAAGTACCCCATTTGTTCCTATTTACCTGTAACTGGTATGCACCTCCTTTTTATTGATCTGGGAGATGAAAGCCAAAGGGGTGATAGAGCTGCATGGTGGAAGGTGGGTTTGTGTGTGTGTGGGGGATTAAACTAAAGTTGCTGAAACTTTTCATTCCTGACTTTATCTGAAGTCTGAACAACATCTGTCTCCACAACTCTGCACTATATGTTCTGTTATTCAGGCTCCTCATGTTAGCCATTTCAGCCCTGGGAAAAGCCTCTGACTATCCACATGATCAATGCCCCTCATCATCTTAGACCCCTAAAAAAGGCTTTAAACATAAACAAGGAAATTATACATGATTTGAGGATTTGTTAGAAGTATACAAAATTATGAGGGTATGGATAGGGTTAATGCAATCAGGCTTTTACCACTGAGTTTGGGTGGAACGACAACCAGAGGTCATGGGTAAGTGGGGAAGGTGAAAATTTAAGGGGAACGTGTGGAAAACCTCTCAGTGAAATGGTTGAGAGCGTGGAATGAGATGCCAGCACAAGTGATGCATGTGAGCTCAATTCCAGCATTTGATGAGAAGTTTGAATGGGTATCTGTGTCCTGAGTAAATACCGATGCAAGAATGCTATGTAAAATCTACCCTATCTATTTTGCCTCCTCGTATAGTCATAGTCATGCTTTATTGATCCTGGGGGAAATTGTTTTTTGTTACAGTTGCACCATAAATAATTACTAGTAATAGAACTATAAATAGTTAAATAGTAATATGTAAATTATGCCAGTAAATTATAAGTCCAGGACCAGCCTATTGGCTCAGGGTGTCTGACCCTCCAAGGGAGGAGTTGTAAAGTTTGATGGCCACAGGCAGGAATGACTTCCTATGACGCTCTGTGCTGCATCTCGGTGGAATGAGTCTCTGGCTGAATGTACTCCTGTGCCCACCCAGTACATTATGTAGAGGATGGGAGACATTGACCAAGATGGCATGCAACTTAGGCAGCATCCTGTTTTCAGACACCACCGTGAGAGAGTCCAGTTCCATCCCCACAACATCACTGGCCTTACGAATGAGTTGTTGATTCTGTTGGTGTCTGCTACCCTCAGCCTGCTGCCCCAGCACACAACAGCAAACATGATAGCACTGGCCACCACATGTCCACACTGACCCCCTGGATGGACACAGGGGTCACCAGTACCTTAGCTCTCCTCAGGTCTACCACCAGCTCCTTAGTCTTTTTCACATTATAGATACCATTCACAGTATAGATTACCATTCACTGATCGTCCAGAGTGGGCACGTTTCTGCACTGACCTTCTCCATGTTTCTATGACAAAGAAGCTGGCCAAACTTGATTGGAAGGGGAAACTGGTAGAAACTGACAACAGAGCAGCAATGGCTGGAGTTTCTGGGAGCAATTCGGGAGGTGAGTGATAGATACATCCCAAAGAACTGGAAGCATTGTAAGGTCTGGAGGGCAGAACCATGGCTGAAATGAGAAGCCAAAGCCAATGTAAAAACCAAAGAGAGGGCAAACAAAAGAGCAAAAACTATTGGGAAGCTTTTAGAAACCAACAGAAGATGACTTCAAAAAAAGTCAGCTGAGCTCAGGGCGTGGAATTATAATATTGTAGTCACTAATGAGTCTTGGTAGCACCCAACAGCCTGAGGCATTTAGAGAAACAAAATATCCGGGGCCTCAATATCTCTGGAAACCAAGGTTCCCTGCACCAGTTACCAAACTTTTATTTTGACAGGCACATACAACCCTCGAAACTTCACTTCTGAAGAACTCCCACTTACCAAGTGCTCCTTTGCCAGAAACATCCTGTCCCAATTCGCACTTGTCAGATCCTTTCTGATACCACCAAAATTGACCTTTCCCAAGTTAGAATCTCAACCTGTGGTCTAGACCTCTCTCTTTCCATATTTACTTGGAATCTCATGGTTTTATGATCACCAGGTACAAAGTCTTCCCATACACTAATTTCTGTCACTAGCCCTGGATCATTTCCTAATAGCTTATTGCACACTTCTACTTTGAGAATTCTACTGGTTGAGAGCACATTTGACAAACTCTGCCCCATCTAGTCCTTTTACAGTATGGGACCCCCAGTCAATATATGGAAAGTTAAAATCACTTACTGTATCAGTCTTTGTTTCTGGCATAGTCTGTGATCTCTCTGTAAATTTGTTCCTCTCAATCCCTCAGACTTTTGGTTTCAACCAAGTCCCAGTAATGGTAACAATATCATAATTCAATACACTGAGCTCATCTGGCTTTCCCATGATGTTTCTTGCATTTGATTTACACAGCTCAGTACATTCGAAGCACCATGCTCAACCTTTTGATTGCTGACTTTGTCTGAAGTTTGAACAACATCTGACTGGTGTCAAGAAAACAACCACTTCCTCGATGTCACAGAAACAAAGGCGCTGGTTGTGGATTACAGAAGGAATGGAGACAGGCTAACCCCTATTGACATCAATGGATCTGGAGTTGAGAGGGTAAACAGATTTAAGTTCCTCGGCACAAACATCGTCGAGGATCTCACGTGGTCTGTACATCCCGGCTGTGTGGTGAAAAAGGCACAAGCATGCCAGTTTCACCTCAGAAGGCTGAAGAAGTTTGGAATGTGCCCCCAAATGTAAAGAACTTTCTACAGGGGCAGAATAGAGAGCATCCTGGCTGGCTGCATTACTGCCTGGTATGGGATCTGTACCTCCCTCAATCGCTGGACTCTGCAGAGAGTGGTGCGGACAGCCCAGTGCATTTGTAGATGTGAACTTTCCACTATTCATGACACTTACACTGACAGATGTGTAAAAAAGGGCCTGATGGATCACTGGAGACCTGATTCACCCCCAACTACAAACTATTCCAGCTGCTACCATCCGGGAAATGGTACCACAGCATGAAAGCCAGAACCAACAGGCTCTGGGACAGCTCCTTCCACCAGGTCATCAGACTCATATATTTATGCTGATACAATTGTATTTCTATATTATATTGACCATTCTGATGTACATACTGTTTATTACAAATTACTACAAATTGCACATTTAGATGGAGACGGAACATAAAGATTTCTACTCCACATGTATATGAAGGATGTAAGTAATAAAGTCAATTCACTTCAATGACTCCACTATCTGTTCTGGTATTCAGGCTCCCATCCACCCTGCAACTTCAGTTTAACATCCACTAGCACTAGCAAGCATGACCACTAGGATATTAGTCCCCTTCTAGTTCTGTTCCCCTAACTAACAAATCCCCTATCAGCCCTTTGACTTTCCTGTGCTAGCTAATTCCCTGCCAACAGTTTCTAACGTGGTCTACCTGTTGTCCTGGGGGATGGCCACAAGAGTACTCAGTGATGGCTATTTAACCTCATTCTCCTTCCTGACTCTCATCCAGTTTCCTGTGTCCTGCACCTTGGGTGTAACTCACCTCTCTTCGTGTCATATCTATCATCCCCTCTGATTTCTGAATGATCCGGAATTCATCCATTTCCAGCTCCAACTCCCTAACGTGCAGGGTCATAGGGAGTCAGGTATGTGAGGGTATCAGGGACACTGGAAGTCTCCCCACATTCCCACCAATGTCCCCTCTAATTTGTAATGACCAGTGTGTTCAAAAATCTTGTGCTGCACAATTCTTGCCCAGTGACAACATGTGAAAACTGAACTTTATATACAGAGGTATTCATTTCAACAGCAACCAAATCACTGGCGATAAGAACTTTGATCTCCTCTGGGTTCAATTGAGTTCATCTGCACTCTCACACAACCTATGTAGCAGGCCTATAGCAGGTAATGAAGGATTTTCTCACCAGTGCTTTTGCACACGGCCTATATGTGATTTTCTTGCTAAATTATGCTTTAAAAAGTCAGATTTCCAAATATCACTCCACTTCTTCCCACTTGCAAATTCTCCAGCAACTTTTGCATTGCCACAATACACACAGGGAACACCAGTTTCTATACTGGACATAAACATTTCTCCTGAACCCTCCCCCAGGTGACTGATGGTGGTGAACTTAGTGATGGCAATACCAATGAGTATTATCTCGCAAGACAATCCAGGTATTACCTAACCGGAAACCTTGGTTGAAGTATGAGGTCAAGTCCCTTTTAAAGGCTACTGCTGTGGCTTTTAGGTCCGGGGATACCAGTTGCTACACGGAATCCAGGTGTAAACTCCGGAAAGCCATTAAGGGCGCCAAGAGGCAATATCAAGCCAAGTTGGAAGTCCAGGCTAACCAGAGGGATGCGGCAGGGTCTAAATGAGATCACTGAGAGCAAAGAAAAGGCTGGGAATATCAATAACTGTGATGCTTCTCTTCCTGATGAACTAAATGTATTCTACGCCAGATTCGAACAGAAAAGGAGCATCCCGCTTCCTCCGGATGAACTGGACCTGGTGGCATTGAGGAGGGCGTTAGAATGGCCTTCCTGAGATAAATCCAAGGAAGGCCTCGGGCCCAGGTGGCGTCCCAGGACAGGTTCTCTGGGCCTGTGCAAGCGAGCTAGCTGGAGTGTTTGCTGACATCTTCAACTGCTCCTTGCTTCAGTCTAAGATCCCCTCGTGTTTTAAGAAGGCATCGATAATCCCAGTGCCGAAGAAGAGCAAGGTGGCATGCCTGAATGACTATCGACCTGTGGCTCTGACATCAATTGCGATGAAGTGTTTTGAGAGATTGGTTATGGCACACATCAACCACAGCCTACCGGTCAACCTCGACACTTTGCAATTCGCCTACCGGAGCAACAGGTCTACGTCAGATGCCATCTCTCTGGCCCTACATTCCTCCTTAGGACACCTGAAGAATAAAGACGCATACGTAAGGCTCCTTTTCATTGACTACAGCTCTGCCTTTAATACCATCATTCCAAATAAACTGATTCCTACGCTCCGGAACCTGGGCCTTAGCGCTCAGATCTGCAGTCGGATCTTCAATTTCCTCACAGACAGGACCCAGGCTGTAAAAATAGGGGACAAGCTGTCCTCTACAATCACTCTGAGCTCCAGTGCCCCACAGGGCTGTGTACTCAGCCCCCTGCTGTACTCACTGTACACCCATGACTGTGTAGCCAAGTTTCCATCGAACTCAATATATAAGTTTGCTGATGACACAACAATTGTAGGCCGTATCTCGGGTAATGATGAGTTTGAGTACAGAGAGGAAATTAAGAACCTGGTGGCATGTTGCAAAGACAATAACCTATCTCTCAATGTCAGCAAGACGAAGGAATTGGTTGTTGACTTCAGAAGGAGTAGCGGACCGCACGACCCAATTTACATCAGTGGAACAGGTCAAAAGCTTTAAGTTCCTCGGGGTCAATATCACAAATGACCTGACTTGGTCCAACCAAGTAGAGTTCACTGCCAAGAAGGCCCACCAGCACCTTTACTTCCTGAGAAAACTAAAGAAATTTTGCCTGTCCCCTAAAACCCTCACTAATTTTTATAGATGCACTGTAGAAAGCGCTCTTCTTGGGTGCATCACAACCTGGTATGGAAGTTGTCCTGTCCAAGATCGAAAGAAGCTGCAGAAGATTGTGAACACGGCGCAGAACATCACACAAACCAATCTTCCATCCTTGGACTCACTTTACACTGCACGCTGTCGGAGCAGTGCTGCCAGGATAATCAAGGACACGGCCTACCCAGCCAACATGCTTTTTGTCCCTCTTCCCTCCGGGAGAAGGCTCAGGAGCTTCAAGACTCATACGGCCAGATTTGGGAACAGCTTCTTTCCAACTGTGATAAGACTGCTGAATGGATCCTGACCCGGATCTGGGCCATGCCCTCCAAATATCCGGACCTATTTCTCGGTTTTTTTGCACTACCTTACTTTCCATTTTTCTATTTTCTATTTATGATTTATAATTTAAATTTTTAATATTTACTAATTTTTAATATCTTTAATATTTAATATTTGTACTCCAGGGAGCGGAAAGCGCAGAATCAAATATCGCTGTGATGATTGTATGTTCTGGTATCAATTGTTTGGTGACAATAAAGTATAAAGAGAAGGGCAGTAGTCTGTCTCACTGGAGTCTGGAACATTTGTGATGTGAAAGCTACTTGTTGTTCAGGGCAAAGGTGCTTGGTATCATTATGTACCCAGAGTGAATGGGTCAAAACATGTCCTCACGGGTAGAAAGGTCCAGAACAAGAGGAGGTAGAACAAGCAACACACACAAAATGCTGGAGGAACTCAGCAGGCCAGGCAGCATCTATGGAAAAGAGTACTAATGCTGAGTTCCTTCAGCATTTTGTGTGTGTTACTCGTTCTACCTCCTCTTGTTCTGGACCTTTCTCGCCATGAGGACATGTTTTGACCCATTCACTCTGGGCATCTGCAGACTTTCTCTTGTTTGTGATTGGAGATAGAACAAAGGTGATTTTCTCACCTGGTGATATAAAAGATTTTCTTCCCTTTCTCCGAGTTCCCAATCCTTGCATTTAGACAGCTGGAGCTCAGTTCTGTCTGAGAGATCCATCGGCTCCCATTCCCTCATCAGCCGGAAGCTTCCCGGGGCCCGTGTTCGGAGCCTGGGGCTGAAAGAGAGGGAAGGGAGCAGGACTGTCCCGGGATTCCAGGTCACGATGTCTGGAGTTCACAGCAAATGTCCCCGAAGTCGGTGTTGAAAAACCCGCGCCCAGAGATTCATTCTTACCGGCAGCTCACATCTTACCTGAGCCGATTTCCTGAAGCCCATGGATACCCGAGACCATTTGCATACTGCACGCATGCGTGATATTCGGGACCATCCGCAACCCTGACGCCTGCGCATTCGATCGATGCTTCAGCGACAGCGAAAATTGCAACGCAGAGGTTTCTGGGTAATTACGGTGCCATTAAAGGTTTCTGCAAGCAAAGGTTTCACGTCCGTACCTCAGTTTTTTTTTAAATGTGGATAACTGAGCAGCTCTTTTAACGCACAAAGCAGCTCCCATAAACAATACACTTAATATCAGCAAACTTTCCGCGTTTCTGATGCCAAAGTAGAACCTTCTTACAAATGCAGATATAAAACACGGGGGACCACCAAGCTGTCTGAAGCGCGGTCCTTTGAAAAGAGTGAAAATGACACAAAACGTTGAAAAGAGCAGGGAAGAAGGAGTTTAACCAACTTTAACAAGAGCCCTGAAGAACGTCATAACCCCAGTGCGCTCAGTCTCTTATTCAGCCTGGAGAGAAGCATGCAGGACATTGATGCAGGTGTGTTGGATCAGAGGCATTGGTCATGTGGATAGCCGGAGGCTTCTTCCCAGGGCTGAAACAGCTAACACGAGGGGTCATAGGTTTAAGGTGCTTGGAAGTAGGTACAGAGGAGATTTCAGAGCTACGTTTTCTAAACAAAGAGTGGTGTGTGTGTGGAATGCATCGCCAGCAACGGTGGTAGAGGCGGACACAATAGGGTCTTTTAAGAGACTCTTAGATAGGTACATGGAGACTAGGAAAATAAAGGGCTATGCAGAAGGGAAATTCTAGGCAGATTCTAGAGTAAGTTACGTGGTCGGCACAACACTGTGGGCCGAAGGGCCTGTAACGTGATGTAGATTTCTATGATTCCGTGAAATTCAAGGGAAATCTATCCCACGGAGTGGTGACTAGTTGCAACCTGTCATCACAGGGAGAGTGAGAGGGAAACGGCAGGGATAGATTTTGATATACTGATATGGAACAGAAACATGGGCAGGGACCAGATGGGCCGAGTGGACTCTACAGTATACATTGTGAGTGTGGTAGAGATAGTAAGTACCTGAGACACGGGATTTGATACAGAACTGCTTTATCTTTCACAGATCCACAATATTAAACATCAGTCCAGTTTAAGGCTAACATCAGCAGATCAGACTGCTCCAATCCTCAGTGACTAGGGTTCAGTACTGGGTGCGATGAGCAGCCGCAAGAACTGCAAATTTTGACGGTAGCAGTCCCTCATGAACCTGCAGCTGCCTTCAGTCATCGTGATGGTTAAACATTTAGCATAGAACTGATTTGAATTTCCTCCCTGATGTGAAGTTGCTGATGTTGCAGCAGCTGGGATGATTAAGTAAAACTCTTTACTCACTCTGGACTGAAATGTGGCCTCTATTTATTGTGAACTCACCGGAGCATCACAAGGTGGGTTAACTGAATGAGTCTCTTTGCACACACGGAGCAGGTGAACGGCCGCTTCCCAGTGCGAAGCTGTTGTTGTATCTGCGAAGGCCGACTGAATCCTTTCCAAAATAAGAGCCAGTGAATGACATAACACTGCTATCAACGTCATGGCAATGTATCCAATCAGATCACGGACATGGACACGTGATCGGGGTCTCCTTGTAGCGAGTGGGGCGCTGTCTTCTCCAGCATCTCCGCCTCCACATTCAAGGATCGGCGGCATTCAAGCGCTGGTGAAGTGACAGATACAGCGGAACTAACGTGTTTGTGATTCCCATGCACAAGTGCTTTGACTTTTCTACACTGTTAAAAGTTTGCAAAGCATATCAGTGGGTGAAGGACAGTATTTCAATTCAGAAAATTTTAGTCTCCATGGTGCCTTCTGATAAAAACACTGTCACAGCTCAAAACAATTTGGAGGAAAAAGACTTCATCTTCTAACTGGCTACAGTTCCGGCATCAGGCACAATATCAAACTCTCTGCTTCTCTCTCTGTATCAAAATCGATCATTCATCCCCTTCATCAGTCTGTGACTTGGCTCAGTTTGTCTGTCTCCTTCGCATTCTGAGCATGCGCCACACACCCACTGAGATCACGTTTTATTTACACGGCTGCGACTAGAGACTTTCTGATTATTATGTCCCTTCTGGCATTTGACGGTGGTAAACTCAGAGTCAGCAATGGTATTGAACCTCAGGAGTAGTTTATTAGGCTTTCCCGTTGCAGATCGATAAACGGCCGGTAGTGCGCGGCTGGATGAGTGGGTCGTTTTCAGACTGGAAGGGGGTAGCGTTTGGAGTACCCCAGAGATCAGTCCCTGTCCACAGGTGTTCACAGTTTAATGGCCTGGCGGAGGCAGCGAGATGTGAGATGTCCCAGCCTGCTGGTGACGCAGAAAGAGTGGAGTTGGGGGGAGGGGAGTCTATTCACATACAACTTCGTAGCTTTGCAATCTGTACATAGTGCACTGTGGGGCTGCAGTGGCGGGTTGCATTGCTGGGATCAGTGCACGGTCACTGTGGGCTATGAGGATTTTGTGAATAAAGCGTCATTCTCCAATTTAGAATCTCAAGCCGGGGAGCAAGCCTATCGTTTGTATATTTAAGTTGTATTTATGGCATTGTGATAACCAGATATTGTAGTCCTCCACGACTTCTCTATCCAGGCATTTCAATATTCGACTTCATTCAGGAAGCTTAATAGTCTGAGTGTGGATAAATCTCCCGGACCTGATGGAATGCACCCTCAGGTTCGGAAGGAAGTAACTGGAGAGATTGCGGAGCCTGCAGAGAGACTTAGATAGCTTAGGGGAATGGGCAAGGGAGTGGCAAATGAAATACAATGTTGGAAAGTGTATGGTCATGCACTCTGGTGGACGAAATAAATAGGCAGACTATTATTTAGATGGAGAGAGAATTCAAAATGCAGAGATGCAAATGGACTTGGGAGTCCTTGTGCAGGATACCCTAAAGGTTAACTTCCAGGTTGAGTCGGTGGTGAAGAAGGCAAATGCAACGTTGGCATTCATTTCTAGAGGTATAGAATATAAGAGCAGGGATGCGATGGTGAGTCTCTATAAGGCACCCCTGAGATCACACAGACTATTGTGTGCAGTTTTCGGATCCTTATTTTACAAATGATATACTGACATTGGAGAGGGTTCAGAGAAGATTCACGAGAATGTTTCCAGGAATGAAAGGTCTACCGTATCAAGAAGGTCTGGCAGCTCTTGGGCGGTATTCCCTGGAGTTCAGGAGAATGAGGGAGGATCTCATAGAAACATTTTGATTGTTAAATGACCTGAACAGATCAGATATGGCAAAGTTGATTTCCCATGGTAGGGGATTCTAGGACAAGAGACTTCCATATTGAAGGACGTCCATTTAGGACAGAGATGCGGAGAAATTTCTTAAGAGTGTCGGTGGTAAATAGGAGGAATTTGTTGCCATGATCTGCTGCGGAGGCCAAGTCACTGGGTGTATTTAAGGCAGAGGTAGATAGGTTCTTGATTAGCCAAAGCATCAAAGGGTAAGGGGTGAAGGCAGGGTAATTGGGATGACTGGAAGAATTGGATCAACCCATGATTGAATGGCGGTGCAGACTCGATGACCCAAATGGCCTACTTCTGCTCCAATATTTTATTGTCTAATGGTCTATTCCACTGTTTCGGCCCGCCAAAGTGCAGCCAATATTTCTGGGTATATGACCCATTCATATGAGAATTTAGCATTTTCTATTTTTCTGAGCTTCTCATAATGTGTACGGTTTAGTTAAACTTTGCTCCAGAATTCCCACACAATTGAAAGAGTTTATTACATTTTTTTATTTTATTTTTGCACTACTTATATAATTTAACTATTTAATATATATGTTAATTCATAGTTGTTAGAATCTATTGTTATGAATTTGGTTCTACTGCTGCCGCAGAGACAACGAATTTCATGGCATTTGCTGGTGCTATTAAACCTGATTCTGATATTGATGTGGGAGAACCACCACCGGTCACCTGATCCCAGTTACCGCAGATCGTAATGCGACATTGAAGCCTTTTCTATTTATTTGCATTCTTCAGAAATAACAACAGTTCAGTGAAGTTTCCTTCTGAGGTTCCAAAGCAGAAGCTCAGTCTGTCTAATATTTTCACACAATTAAAATGGGGGATCTGTTTATTATCATCACGTACTGAGCTACAGTGAAAATCTTGCCTGACATACCATCCACACACAGTTCTACACGTTACAACAGTACATTGAGCTGATATACGACAGAGCAATAACTGTAACAAAGCATTATGGCTGCAGAGTAAGTGCAGTGCAGATAGACATATGGTGCAGGGTCACGTCGAGTTACATTGTGAGGTCGAGTCCATTTTATCGGACTGGAGACCATTCATTTGGCTTACAACCGCAGACAGAAAGCCGTCCTTAAGCCTGTTGGTTCGCGCTTTAAGGCTTTTGTATTTCTTCCCCGATGGGGGAGCGGGTTTGCAGCAAGAATGTCCGGGTTGTGAGGATCTTTGAGTACACGGCCTGCTTTTCCGACGCAGGGGAAATATAGGAAGAGTCCATGGAGGGGAGGCTTGTTTCTCTGATGTTCTCTGCTCCCCAAGGTTCTCTGCAGTTCCTTGCAGTCATGGGCAGAGCAGTAGCCATACGAAGGCGTGAAGTATCGACAAGAAGCTCAGAGACCTCGGCCCTCACCCTGCCTTGTGTAGCTGGATCCTGGACTTCCTGTCAGATCGCCGGCAGGTGGTAAGAGTGGGCTCCCTCACCTCTGTCTCTCTGACCCTCAGCACTCATACCCCACAGGGTTGTCTCCTTGGCCCCCTCCTTCACTCTCTGTATTCACATGACTTGTGTCCCCACCCACAGCGCCAATTTGCTAATTAAATTCCCTGACGACACTACACTGATTGCTCTCATCTCAAATAATAACGAGGCAGCCTGCAGAGAAGAAGTCATCACCCCGAGACAGTGGTGTCAAGAAAACAACCTCTCCCTCATGGTGACAAAAACAAAGGAGCTGGTTGTGTACTACAGGAGGGATGAAGACAGGGACCAAATTCAACATTTCCAAGTCTGTTATTGACACAAAATGCACACTTTAATATTGATCAGGACACAACATATTTATAGATTGTTCCTGGCAGAGAATCGTGTAATTTGTGTTCCGTGTGTTATCTGAATGTACTTGCCTGTGATGCTGCCACAAGTCAGTGTTTCTCTGTACCTGCACCTTCCCGTACTTGTGCACTTGGCAATAAATTCAACAGGACCTGAGAAATCTCAGTGAGATTTGATTAGTGATGATCATCTTGGCAGCTCGGTAGGTCGAATGTAGAGAGACAGTGCACTGTGAAATGTAAAGAGAAAGTATACTGTTAAATGCAAGACCCTGAACAGTGTCGATGAGCAGAGGGATATTGGATCCAAGTTCACAGCTCCCTGAAAGAGACTGCACAGATTGATCGGGTGGTTAAGACAGCTATAACGAGAGGTTACACAAACTTGTGTTGTTCTCTCCAGAGCGGCGCAGGCTGGGGTGAGACTGGATGGACGTTTATAAGATTACGAGAGGAATAGATAGAGCGGGCAGACGATGTATTTTTTCCTGGGGGTTGAAATGTCTAATACACAATGAGAGGAGATGTGAGCGGCAAGTGTTACGAGATCACAGGTTTCATTTTGCTGTGGGTGTTACTTTAAGAGAGCCTGCAGGAGGCGGGAGTATGACGTCACTACACTGACTGCTGGAGCTCTCAGTCTCAGAGAGAGAGAGAGAGAGAGAGAGAGAGACAGACAGTCAGTTGGAGGACCAGCGGACTGCAAGCTGCAGTTTGCTAAAGTAATGGGTAAAAGTTTGATACTTTTCCTGTGCCAAAATGGACTGGGTGAAGGAGCGGCACGCAGTGCATATTGAATGTGTGACTGTCACCGTTTTGATCCAGAAGTGGACTGTTGGAGTTTTCCTGTGGCGACCACTTTCGTTAACACTTGGATGGATTCGGGTGTTGTATAGCAACCACTTGTTCTAAAGGATATTCCTGTGACTGTCATCTTGTACAATCTCTTCGTGGATTTTGGAATATGACTCGGTGACTGAAAATCTCCTGCGACTGTTACTTCGTTCTCCCAGCATGGAACCAGTGAAATTCTTCGTGATTACTTCCTCGTTGTATTTTAATGTGGATTTACAAATTTCCCCATTCCGTGGATAACTGAAACTTGCCACCTTGAAACTTTAAGTACTTGTTCCTAAACTTGACAGTGTGGGAGGCACAAACGCATAACACTGTTAACTTCTGTTTCAGTGAGAAGTTAGTTTAATTTTCTATATACTAATAAAGACAGTAGTTGACATTAAAACTGAGTTTGTGGTCTATTACTGATGGTACATAACACAAGTTTGTTTCTTTCCACAGAGTGGCGGGTAGCTGGAGTCTCCGCCCCCACGGGTCACGTGATCCCGTTCGCCCCTCCCGTTTAACCGCAGACAGGCAGCAGCTGCGCGTCTGTTCCCGAGGCCCCGCCCTCCGGATGACGCAACAATCACTCCGCGCCTGCTCACAGTCTCCAGATGGACGGTGTTCGCCTTTCCGCTCAGTGCTGAAGTGAGTCGTCTGCGGGATCGGCAAAGGATTCTCACCGCCTGGATCGAGATCACTGTCTGCGGGCGGAAGATATCACTTTCCCATCGGTGAGTATTGAGACCGATCCCGAGCGGGGAGATCTGATGTTGGCCGTGAGGCCCGAACTCATTTATTTTCCAATTATCTGGGCTCGTCAGAAATGTGTCGACTTCACTTAATCTGCATTGAACGATCCAAACCAGGAGACCAGGCTGTCTATTTCCGCAGAATTGAAATGGAACTCCCGCCAACTGCTCACGTGAGGCTTTTTACCGCAGATCTGCCCCGCCCTCCGCTTTGTGACGCAAGATCACTTGGCGTCTTAATCCCCGGATGGATGGTGATGTTTCCTCCTTGTTTTGTTGGGGAGATCTGATGTTGGCCCCTGAGTCCCGTTGACTTCCCCCAAGTCGCCTCTCTTCCTGAGGCTCCTCACATTTGTCCTTTGAGCTTTATGGCTGTTGTGTCTTCTCCCGGACTGGGGAGGGTGAGGAAGGAGAATGACCCAGGTTATGGGGATCTTTGATTTCACTGTCTGCTTTACAGAAGGATTGGGAAGTCTAGGGGGGAGAATGGTTTCTGTGATGTGCTGATCAGTATCCCAAGGTCCCCGCAGTCCCTCACAGTCATAGGCAGAGTAGTTACCATGCAAAGACGTGAAGTGTCCGGATTGGAAATTTTCTATGGTGTATTGATAAAAAAATGGTGAGGATCAAAGGATATATGGCAAAGTTCTTGTTCTTTGTTCTAACTTTGTCATTTTATACGGTAGTATGTACTATTGTAATTCCACCAAGATGCAACACAGAGCGTCATAGGAAGTCATTCCTGCCTGTGGCCATCAAACTTTACAACTCCTCCCTTGGAGGGTCAGACACCCCGAGCCAATAGGCTGCTCCTGGACTTATTTCATAATTTACTGGCATAATTTACATATTACTATTTAACTTTTTATGGTTCTATTACTATTTATTATTTATGGTGCAACTGTAGCGAAAACCAATTTCTCCCGGGATCAATAAAGTATGACTGTGACTATGCTACTATTAATTCAGTATCTGTGTATTGCTGGAGGACCATCAGTGATTGTCCTTGAACCCTTCTCCCACCTGGTTCCATCTGCTCATCCCCTGCCTATCTTGTTCAACCTCTGTCCAGTCTCCTAATCCCCAACCCCCCCCCCCACCCCCACCCCCAGCTTCAGTGATGTACATAAACCATCTAGATCAACCTTGGTCCACCCTGTATCTCACCACCTCAATATTATATATCAGCAATCTTTCTTCTAACTCTTGTTTTTATTGTGAAGTGTTCATTTACAACTTTGGCCTCGCTGTGTTATTTCCAGAATCAGTTTTTATTAGCTAGAATGCCAGAGGGTCATCAGGTACCAGTTCTGTTGTGCATTGGTGTGGAGGTGCTAGTTATTGAATTGTGACTGGCAGACACACTGCAGTATTTTACTGGCAGCAAAGAGTACTGGGAGAGTTGGTGCTTGGGCTATAATTCTGTGATCTACACTCCAGGCATATGGAACTGTTAGTGTTCTGGATTTGACATTGGTTAGTGCTTCTACTGATGGGGCTGGATGGTCATCCTTCTGCAGTGAAGCAGAAACTTCGAGCAGCTGGACATTGGTTGTGGGGAAATCCCGGATTGCACCACCCAGTGTGAAACGTGGGGATGATGTGTGAGACTCTCAGTGTTGGTGAGTGGCAGATTCAGCTGTGTGACTCTGAGTTTGGGTCCTGGGATATCACACTTTTTGATCCAGGTAAAATGGACCCAGAGATCAAGCTGCTTGGGTTTATGAGGTTTTGAGTGAGTATTTCTGGTCTGGGATCAGATGTTTGTTTCTGGAGTTCCTTTGGAAGCAATGATTGCTAATCTGAGGAGAGGATGAGTTCCCATTCCATCCTCACAGAGAGAGGCTATGAGTAAATGGGCTGGTCCGTGTTTACAACAGTGGAAATAGACCCGTGAGTCTGGTGTTCAAACTGTGTTTGGAAATATCCCCCCTCACTGTCACCTGTCTGTCACTTGGTGGAAATCTGAGAGAATCTCGAGTTGCTGGAGATCTGCACTAAAAACAGAAAATGTTTGACGTCATTCTGACAAAATATTATTAACCTGAATTGTAATGTTTGTTCCTCTCCCCGCAACTGTTCCTTACCTGCTGAGCGTTTCTGGTAATTCCAGTTTCTTTTTGTTACATTCACCCTGGACTGGTTTATATTTCCTGAAATGGACCTGTTTTAATCTGGGAATGGAAATGGCTTGTTCTGTGACAGTAGAACAGTAAAGAAAGCACAACTTTTCCCTGTAAATTATACAGGTACCAGTCTGTCTGTTATTTCTGGAAATATGTTTTGTGCAGTTGTTGCTAATGAGGTTTACAAGAATAATCTAAGGAATGATCAGTTTTATGTATGAGGAGCATTTTATGGTTCAGAACCTGTGCTCAATGGAGTTCAGAGGGACAGTGGGGGTGGTGGAGAGATGTATGGTTAAGTAAACCTACCGAATGCTGAAAAGCCTGGATACAATGGATATGGAGAGGATGTCCCCATTAGATAGAGAGTCTGATCTGACAGCACAGTCTCAGAATAGATATGCTTCCCTTTAAAACTGAGATGAGGAAAATATTTTGACCTAAAGTCGTCTGATCTGTGGAAGTTGTTGCCGCAGAGGTCAGTTGAGGCTGCCATTTGGGTATATTTATGACAAAGATTAATATATTCATGATTGTTAAGTAGCTTTAGGGTTACAGGAGGAAGGCAGGAATATGGTGTTGGAATAAAAATCAGTCATGGTTGAGTGGTGGAGCAGACTTAATGGATCGAATCACCTAATTCTGTTCCTACATCTCATGTCTTACCATGACTGAACGATGACTCCTTCTTATCCCATATTGTTTTGTGCCGTGTGAGGGACAATAAAAGATTGTTCACTGAGATCATTATATTTGACTTCAGCGTTTAAATTTCAGTGAGTTTTGTTCTTAGTAATATTAAGCAGAAATGTTTTGTTCTCCATTTTATTGTTAATGTGCTTCATTATCTTTCATGTTAAAGTTAGACCTGCGGTGAGAGATTTATTGGAAGAAGAACCCCAACTGGAAGCAAACCACAACTCACACGAGGGAACAGCAACAAGTGAACCAGCCCGAGGATTGAGAGCATTAACTGAAGAGAACCCATCTGACTTTGAGAATCCAGTGTTTCAGTCAGGAGAAAGTTTGGTGAGTCTCATTTACTCAAACACTGGTCCTTTAGACTTTGCATACCTGTACAAAGGAAGGTAGGAAATAGTTGGAGTGAGACTGAATGTGCCCAGAAGAACCAGTTATGCCTCTGTCAGACCCAGTTGCAATCACTCCAGGTCTGGTAATGTGCTACCAGCAGCCCAGCCCTTTAAAACCACTCCCATTCTGTGGAAGTCGAATCCGGATAAAGTCACTCAGAGACCGTATAAGTACAGATTCGTTTTTCCAAGCACCTGGGGCTTACTCCGTTATTTGCTCAAACAGGAACAGTATATGACTGTTCCCACCCAATCCACTAACTGACTAACAATTCCACTTACACCACAGGTATATCCGTCCAGATACCCCCCACACAAGACAGGCTGGAGCCAAAGTTATTTACTACATGACAGCCCCTAAAGACAAATTACAAAGTCATCATAATGGCTTTCACACACAGAACAGACTGAAGCTGTCCTATCTCTACACCTGAGTACACAAGGAGATAAGCATCCCGAAACCCCAGCTAGTGACCCTGAAGAAGAAATATGGCTCAGCATGGCTCAGCACATCTGTTGGTCATCAGCAGTTTCTTTCAGAAAAACAGGCTGCTATTGTTTAACGAAGTGTTAACCCTTTTACATACTTTATCATTCCCTCCTTTTCATCATTACATGATCAACAAAGTAGTAATCTTTTACAGAGAAAGCAAACGAGTACAGCATTGACTAATCAGTGGGTAAAAACAGCAGACATCAGTAATTATAACAATGATATGTACAACTATTAGGCCATAATGCAATATCATGCCCCACGTATTACCGAACAGGCCTTCGAAGACCACCATTTCAACCCTTCGGTGAACCCGTGTAAATCCTGCCCTACTTTCTTGATGCTGTCAATCTCCTTGACAGTGTGCTCGGAGAGGGATGTAATGTTAGTAGAGTCATCAGGGATATAGGTGCAGCATTCTGTGTCAATAATAGCACAGGTTCCCCCTTTTCTCAGCCAGAATAAAATCTAAAGCCTTACGATTCTGTGGGACTGTTTGCCGGATTGCAATCATTTCAGTGGATATTTCTGTTACTTGGGCCTGTGTTTGTGTCAGGGCCCCTGCAGTATTGTGGCCAGCTCCTCAAGTGCTGTAGCCAAATTGATTCTCTCTCATGAATTCCTGGCTACTCCATAGGAGAGAAAAGTGATCATCCAAAATCACTCAGTCTCAGCTTCTCCGCTGCTGGGCACCTGCAAGTATGGCCAGGATGCATGTTTCCCAGTACAGGAAGTTCCGTTTGAGAGATACCATCCCTCAGAACACTGACAGCCACAGTTATCTCTGACTGGACACAGTTCCTCACCTCACTTCCCCGGGTGTTATTTGAGAAAGCCCAGGCTGAGAGTTCCTCACTCTGGTTGAGTGGGATTACTGACATTGGAATCATAGTTTTACCATGCTGGGGAATTTCACCACAAACCCAGCAGGCCCCAGTTCTACCTGTTTGGCATAGGTGTGACAGAGAGACAGAAAGGTGTTAACATGGGGGCCCCCGGATGCTGGGGTGAGTCCTCTCAAAGACATGAACACGAACACCACTATCAACCAATACATTTTCCTTTAGTCCAAGAGAGTCCTTCTACTCAGTTCCTTCAGTAACACGTTTGTTGTCTGTTTGATGTATCCACTGAGATTGCCCCTTCCGTTTCACAGCCGTGGGAGTGGTCAGTAACTCCAGATATGGTCCTCTCCAGCGAGGTCTGAGTTTCCCTCGATCCCAGTTCTTGATCAGGACAAAATTCTCAGGTTCTGTGGTGGGATAGTCACTCCTCTCTGCAGAGTGGTTCTCTTCCTTGTAAGCCTGTTGTATCTGTGAATGTAATGCTTGGAAAATTTTGGTTAGTTGGCATATATATTTCCCCATCTCTTCCCCCAGGGTATGCATATCCAATTTTGCTGGTAGACTTTCTGGGAGCAATGGTACACAAGGTCTTGGTCCCCAGTGTGTCCTCATGGGCCGTCCATAAATGATTTCAGCTGGTGACAACCCTGTTTCCCCTGTGGGGTAACCCTCATGTGGAATAGGGGTGACGGTGGGACCTTCACCAAGTGAGTCCAGTCTCTGCTGTTAGTTCAGCCAATTTACTCTCCAGAGTGCCATTGGCTGTTTCCACTATGCCAGCAGCCCGTGGGTGTTGTACACAGTGGAATTGTTGCTTCATAGCTAGTTCATTACATAGCCCTTCATTTACTTTCACCACAAAGTGTGGGCCATTGTCAGAGCTCAGCATACCTGAGAGTTATTCCCTGTAATAATACCTTCACAACAGTCACAGTAGTATTATTGGTAGTTGGAATAGCTTCAATCCACCTACTAAACACATCTATAATAACTAAGCAATATCTATAGCAATGTAGTGCAGGCAATTCAATAAAATCAACTTGTAGACATGAATAATGTTCACCTGTCAAGGGAGTAGTACCCAGTGTGCAGGGTACAGGTTACCAACCATTCCCTCCTTTCCCAGGTGTGTACAATTATGTATTTAATTGACCAATATTGATAAAAACTCTGCAGGAAAATAAATCTGCCCCACTGGGGTGATCCAAAAACCTAGGTCAGGGTCTTTCTGGCACCCATCTGGGAACACAGTTTGCGCTCCTCCTCAGAGGCGTCCCCCTGAAAAGTACGTACCTCCCACATGTCTGGCAAACTCGTTCTGCTTAAGTCACAGAACGTTGCTTGACGGGAACCCGAGGGCACCACAACTACCGAGGATTGTGCCGCACTTTTCACTGTCTCATCCACTAAAGCATTGCCTTTAGTGACCTGGTCGGACATGCGTGTGTGGGCCGCACATTTAACAATAGCCAAAACTCAAGGTAGCTGTAGAACTGTGAGTAAAGTTGTTTACAAAGGTGGCATTACTAATGGGGTGGCCAGAGGAAGTCTGGAATCCCCATGTTCCCAGAGAGCCCCGTAGTCATGTACAACTCCAAATGCGTAACAGGAGTCTCTGTAAACGTTCGCACTTTTATCTGTTGCTAGGATACAGGCACGAGTCAGAGCAAACAGCTCAGCCTTCTGGGCGGAGACAGCTGCTTCAAAAGAGGCCTGCTCAACTATTTCAGTGTCCGTCACTATCGCATAGCCAGAATATCATTTTCCTGCTGGATTGACAAAAGAGCTTCCATCCTCATAAGACGTTGCCTCGGGCTTCAGGGGGTATTGCGGAATGGATGGGAGAGTCTGTCCTTCTTTCATGGTGATCCAGACAGGGGGGAAGTTGGTGTGGTCGAATTCTTGGCCTGAAATTGCCCAGAGATGGGGTACAACATCTTGAGTTCGGTCAATATTAAAAGAATGTCTTACCAGATGTCCCGTCTTCACCTCAGACTCCTTCCAGTATCTGAATTGGCCCATGGCCAAGTCTTGCCAGTCTTCCTGGGTGCTGGAGGCTTGATTCATTGAGATGTAGGCAAGGAACCCAGGTTCTTTGGCTTGAACCCAGGGCAAACCCTAACGGTGGTCTGGGGAACCACCAGTTCTGTCTGTTGCCAAAGGAAATCCGGAACTTCGGCCAATAATGCACTGCCCTCTCTTCCTTTCACCTCTCCAATCACCATAACTGGGAACTTCTGTCCCTCGAGGGGTGCATAATATTGGCTTTCCTCAGTTGAGTACGCCATAGGGTCATAGCACAGAGTCACAGCGGGTGGACCGCTGGCATTGGGGTTTCGAATGGAGTGGAGTCCTGATTAAGTAACCACCATTGGGGGGGTCAGTAACTGGGGAAGCTGTCGGTTGTTCACTGGTCCCAGGGTTCCAGTAATATGTCAAAGCTCGTCGCATTCAATTTCAATCATAGTCAGGCCAATCCATATTATTTGTTTTAATTATGTGGGCGAACCAAACATTCATCTCAGCAGTAATTTTTTACATGGCATTAAAACTGTGATACTTTAAGTTAATAATACATAAAAGAAAATCCCAGCTGCAATCAAGAAAGCCTATTTGCGTGAGTGTGTTTCAGTTACTGTGGGAGCAGGAACCCATGCAGCTCAGTGGGAACAGGGAATAATACCAATGGAGAGAGTCAGACTGAGCCAGGTCACAGATTGGAGATGGTAGAAATGCCCATTCTTATTGAGACAGGAAGAGCATCAGAGAATTAGATGGTCATTCCAGGTACCAGCACTGTGCCCAGATAGAAGATGATTTCTCTCTCCAACTTGGGTTGAACCTCACTTTAACAGTGAGATGTCAGATCACACCTTGGCAAATCAAATGATCTCATCTGAAATGTTGTCTTGCACCCATTGATGGATTTTGTAAATCTTTTCACAGGTTAAGAATGACAAGGAATTTGTCTCCAGGAATCTCAAGCATGGCACGCCAGTGTTGCTGTCCCTGTCTAGATATTTAAGAAGTGGAGCAAGGGATTCAATCAACCATCCTTCCTGCTCAGACTGTGGGGAGGGATTCACTTGGTTATCTGATCGAATGGCACACCCGTCATCTTACATAGGGGAGAGGCCATTCATCTGCTCAGACAGTGGGAATGGATTCACTCAGTCATCTCAATTGAAGGTATATCAGCAAGTTCACACTGGGACAAGGCCATTCATCTGTTCTGGGTGTGAGAAAGGATTCAGTCAGTCTTCCCGCCTGTGGACACACCAGTCAGTTCACACTGGGCAAAGGCTGGTCATCTGCTAAATTTGTGGGGAAGGATTCACTCAGTCATCTGACCTAATGGCTCACAAGCGAGTTCACACCGGGGAGCTGCCGTTCAGCTGCTCAGACTGTGGGAAGGGATTCACTTGCTCATCTAAACTGAAGGTACATCAACAAGTTCACACTGGAGAGAGGCCATTCACCTGCTCAGTCTGTGAGAAGAGATTCACTCACTCTTCCACCCGACAGAGACACCATCGACTTTACACCGGGGAGAAGCTATTCACCTGCTCAGTCTGTGGGAAAAGATTCACTGATTCATCCACCCTACAGGGTCACCAGCGAGTTCACACTGGGGAGAAGCCGTTCACCTGTTCAGTCTGTAGAAAGGGATTCAGTCATTCATCCTACCTACAGAGTCATCAGCGAGTTCACACTGGAGAGAGGCCGTTCACCTGCTCAGAATGTGGGAAGGGATTCACACTGTCATCCACCCTACAGAATCATCAGCGAGTTCACACTGGGGAGAAGCCATTCACCTGCTCAGTCTGTTGGAAGAGATTCACTCACTCATCCACCCTACAGAGTCATCAGCGAGTTCACACTGGAGAGAGGCCGTTCACCTGCTCAGAATGTGGGAAGGGATTCACTCAGTCATCCCACCTACAGAGACACCAGCGAGTTCACACTGGAGAGAAGCTGTTCACCTGCTCAGAATGTGGGAAGGGATACACTCAGTCATCTGAATTATTGGCACACCAGTCAGTTCACAGTGGGGAGTGGCCATTCACCTGCTCAGAATGTGGGAAAGGATTTACTCAGTCAACCCAGCTATTGGCACACCAGTCAGTTCACACTGGGGAGTGGCCATTCACCTGCTCAGAATGTGGGAAGGGATTCACTCGGTCATCACAACTACTGGCACACCAGTCAGTTCACACCAGGGAGAAGCCATTCACCTGCTCAGTCTGTGAGAAGAGATTCACTCAGTCATCCCACCTGCAGAGTCATCAGCGAGTTCACACTGGGGAGAGGCCGTTCATCTGCTCAGAATGTGGGAAGAGATTCACTTACTCTTACACCCTACAGAGACACCAGCGAGTTCACACTGGGGAGAAGCTGTTCACCTGCTCAGAATGTGGGAAGAGATTCACTCAGTCATCCAACCTACAGAGTCACCAGCGAGTTCACACTGGGGAGAGGCCGTTCACCTGCTCAGTCTGTGAGAATAGATTCACTCACTTATCCAGCCTACAGAGACACCAGCAAGTTCACACTGGGGAGAAACCATTCACCTGCTCAGAATGTGGGAAAGGATTCACTCAGTCATCCCAACTACTGGCACACCAGTCAGTTCACAATGGGGAGTGGCCGTTGTTATGAATCCCTGGGTTTCCTTTGCTGTGGACTGTCATCTTAAGAGAGAGAGAGAGAGAGAGAGAGAGATTAAGAAGGCGAATCAGTCTGACTTGCAGCTTGTTTACATCGCTCGCAGCTTGTTTAGATTTAACCGAGGACACGGACACTCAGAGTCAGACGGAGACGAAGGAGGAAAAATGGAAGGATCGAAACCAGGGAACTAGTGGCCAAGGGTCACTGTTTAGAACTTCCCTATCCCACAAGGGTGGGTTAATTATCGATTCAGCGTACATCGAATGTGTGGTTGTCACCTCGTTTGATCCATAGGAGTGGATCTGATTTGAGGTATCCTGTGAAGCCCACTTATGTGTTAACCCTTGCCTGAGTGTGGGTGTGGTTATTCACTTGAAGACAATACCCCTTGTGACAAGTCACTTTCGGTGATAATTCGTATGTGGATTTGGAATGATGACAGATAAAATCTACAGTGACTGTTCTCTCGTTTTACCACCATGGGACCTGTGGAATTCGACATAATTGCCTTCTCTGGAAATTCACCCTGCATTACAAATATCTCTCTCATCACCTATTCCATGGATGAACTGAACTTTCATATTTTACCATCTCAAGACTCTAAGCCTTGTTTCCCCCGAGCTCAATAGTTTGGGACTTATATTTACCCACACATATATACACACATAACTCTGTTAACTTTTGTTTATCTTGCTTAAGTTACTATATTATGAGTCGATACTAATAAAGATAGTTGTTTTAGCATCAAAGCCAGACTTCAGGTGTAGTCTACTGCTGCTAGTTCATTTCTAAAGCGTTATGGTTTGTAACAAAATTGGGGCCTGCGTCCAGGATATGAACAAATTCGGGGGCGTATTGATTGATTAATTATCAATTTCATTGGGGAAATCCCTTTTGATTTATTTGTGGGTGAAAAATCAGCAGCAATGGATGTTGATAGATTTCTGCAAGCGCCAACCTCTGAGGCATTAGAGGATGCCAGAAGGATTGAGCTGTTGAGTACTGCTAAAAGGTTAAAACTTGGAAAGGTGAAATTGACAATGAGGAGGTCACAGAGGCAGAGGATAATAACTGAACATTGTGTATCCAAGGGTGTGTTTAAAGTGGAGGAGTTGGAGGTGTTTCCTGAAAGTAAACTGAGTGAGCTTGAGCTCCCGTACAAGTTAAAAAAAATAAAGATGGAGGCTGCAGAAAGGCAGAGGCAGTTTGAAGCTAGAGAGGCAGAAAAACAGACGGAGGAAGCAGAAAGACAGAGGCTGTTTGAGCTGGAAAGATAGAGAGATTGCAGCAAAGGGGTCTAGCGTTAGACTCTGGTGATAAGTTTGAGGCCAGTCGGGAAGTTAAATTGGTACCTCCATTTGATGAGGCAGAGGTTGATAAATACTTTCAGCATTTTGCTCAGAGTTTAAAGTGGCCAAAAGAGGGTTGGCCTATTCTCTTACAAAGTGTAATTAAGGGGAAGGCTCAGCAAGCCTATTCTGCTTCGACAGTTAATGAAACAGCTGATTATGACATTGTGAAACAGGCTGTGCTCAAAGCTTATGAGTTGGTCCCAGAAGCATACAGGCAAAAGTTTAGAAATTTGAGGAGATCTCTGAACCAGACTTGTATGGAATTTGCTTATGAGAAGTTTGTGTGTTTTGACCGCTGGCACACATATAAAAATGTAAATGATGACTTTAACAGCTTGAAAGAGTTAGTTTTAGTTGAAGAATTCAAAAGATGCGTCCCTAATGACTTAAAGACATATTTAGATGAAAAGGATGCTGCCACTTTGCAGGAGTCTGCTAGATTAGCAGATCAGTTTGCTTTAACTCATAAGGTTAAATTTACCCTGAATAAAAGCTACCAAAAGAGTAGCAGGAATAACCAGGGTAAACCAGAAATTAATGCTGGGACTATTAACAAGAGTAAGGATGAAGGGAAGAAGTTGAAGGAGAAATATTCTGGTCTTACTTGTTACTATTGTAAGAAAGCTGGTCATATGATGGCTAATTGTTCCATCCTGAAGAGGAAAAAGGAAAAGGAGGCAGTCCCAAATGCCTGTGATCAGTCTGTTGAATCACCTATAAACCCACATTTTGTTGAGGCTCAGTTAAGGACTGAGAGGTCTGACCGAGTGAAGAAGGTATTTGATCATTTTATGTCAGATGGGTTTGTATTAGTAAAGGAAGGGTCAACCCCGGTACCAGTGACAATTCTTCGAGATACTGGGGCTTCTCAGTCACTTATATTAGACAGTGTTCTAAAGTTCGGTGATGGGATGGACATTGGTGAGGCAAATCTTATTAAGGGTATTGGGGGCAGCATGGTTTCTGTGCCATTGCACAGGGTAACTTTACAGTCAGGGTTGGTTTCGGGACCTGTTAAGTTCAGATTATGCTCCGGTTTACAGGTGGAAGATGTTACTTTGCTGTTAGGGAATGACCGGGCAGATGGTAAAGTTGTTCCTGCAGTGCAGTTGACAACTAAGCCAACCACTGACGATCCACAGATGGATTTTAACATTTATCCTTCCTGCGCAGTAACTCGAAGTATGGCTAAATGTCTGCCAACGCAGACGGTTCTGTGCAGCATGATTCTGATACCCATGACAGCCAAAATCGGGATTCAGGTTATGACGACTTAAAACAGAGATCATCTTCCTCTTTCCCTCCTGCTCCATGGAACCAGACTCAGTGCCAGAGACCGGATCGCCGTGGTCGTCCTCTGTCAGGTCATCCCTCTCAACAGCATCCAAAACGAGATAACGATTACTGAGGGGGATGGCCACAGGGGTGCTCTCTACTATCTGAGCTCTTCCCATCCCTTCCCTGACAGTCACCCACTGATCTAACTCCTGCAGCCTCGGGGTGACTAACTCCTTGTAGCTCCTATCTAACTCCTGCTCACGTTCCATTACAAGCTGCAGGTCATCAAGCCGCAGCTCCAGATCCCAAACGCGGTCTCTCAGAAGCTGCACCTTGGTGCACCTGGCACAGATATGGCCATATGGGAGACTGGAAGATTCCCGGGGTTCCCACATATTACTCCCAGAGCAAAGTACTAACCCTGCAGACATGCTCTGGTACACGTTTATATGCTCAGTAAACATGTTCACTGCTTAATCACCTGGAGGAGGGAACGAGATGGGAAATAGTCATAGTCATACTTTATTGATCCCAGGGGGAAATTGGTTATCTAACTATGCAGAGAACACAGAAGCAAAGGAAGGAAATCTAATGATGACATTCTGTTTCTGCATCAAGTAGTTCAAAAGGCAGATTGTATTTTGGCCTTCACCGCACAGGGATTATGTAATGGGCCAGTGTAGCTACCATTGTACAGGGTGTCAGTGAAGCTACATCTGGAATTCTATGCACGGCTTTAACCCCCAAGCAGAAAGAAATCTTAAGAGTAACTATGGAGTCAGCCAGAACAGTTTTACCAGTGTAATAAATGGGATGATTTACCAGCAGAGGTGAGATGAGTTGGCCCTGAATTTAGAACATATTTACAAACAATAGGTTATTTGTGAAGCATCTTGAAGTATCTCTCCTCGTCAGTCAGAGAGCCACAGAGAAGGGTCGATGAGAGATGCTCATTTCAAATGGAGATGTGTGAAAATTCCTGGAAATTTATATTTTCTATTTAATTTTGCTTTGTGATCAATGAGCTATCTATCTATTTGAGTGTACACTCTTTGGGATTCACTGCCCTGAGGGTATGAAGGCTGGTTGGCCGGGTATTTTTGAGGTGGACATATATAATTAATTAAGGGGAGCGAGGGGAATGGACACAGGAGCTTAAATCATAAACAGTTGTGTTGAATAATCATGAGATCATAAGACACAGTGGGAGAATTTTTCCTCTTCTCTGTTCTAAATGGAGGTCCCACTATTCTGAGGGTGTGTTCCCCTGGCCCCCGACTGCAGGAAAAATCCTCTCCACATGCACTCTTTCTCAGCTTTTCGGCATTCGACAGCCTCCCTCATTTTTTTTCTAAATGCTATAGGATACAGGCCCAGAGACATCAAATGCTCCTCATGCATTAAACCTGTCAGCCTCAGAATCATTTTCATGAACCTCCTCTGGACTCTGTCCAATTTTTCCCGAGATGAGTCCCTACACTATTCATAATAGTCCGCGTGGTTTAACCGTTGCCGGATAATGTTTCAACATAGTATCCTTATGAATAGTCCTCTCGTAATGAATGGTAGCTTCATATTTACATAACTTTACTGGTGAATGCCCAGAGTGAAGAATAGAAGGAAAGGCGATGGGCAGTGATTTTGTTTTCAACTGGAAGGAGAAATCGATACTGATGCATTCAGGTTTGAGCTACACAGGTGGAGTATGATGTGCTTCTCTTCAACCCTCAGGCTGTCAAGTTGAGCAACTCCAGCCATTACTATTCTGCCATCATCCCTGCTAGTGTTCCCTTCCTATCAACTATGGTGAGCTCTTCTCCCGTGCCTCCGTAGTTCCCCTCACTCCACTAATAATGATGCATCTTGTTGTACCTTTCCCCACTCAAAGTGCAGGGTGAATTCTAACATGTTATGATCACTGCATCCACATGCTTCCTTTACCATGAGCTCCCTAATCAAATTTGGTTCATTACACAACACCCAATCCAGAATTAACTTTTCCCCAGTGCGGACAATTACAAGCTGTTCTAAAAGGCATCTCATTGGTATTTTCCAAATTCTCTCTCTTGAGATCAAGCACAAACCTGATTCTCATAATCTCCCTCCACCCATCTGGCTCACGGACTGTTTGCCCCACTCCCATCGGGGGGTAGACTACGCAGCATCCTCACCAGGACTACCAGCCTCTGGGACGGCTACTTTTCCCAAGCAGGAAGGCTGTTAAATATCTCTACCCACTAACCCACCCTTCCACACCATCAGACCCCTCCACTTGTCTGTCATCTTATGTGCAGACATCCTATGCCAAGCGTCACTTTAAGGACATACAATCAATCCATACACAATATATAAGCTGTGGATGTATGTTTTCACTATTGTGTTTTTGTGCTGCATTGGAGCCGGAGTAAGGATTACTTCGACCTCATTTACACTTGTCTGCTGGAAATGGAACTAAACAACCTTGAATCTTGAATAAACATTTCAGCAGGTTGCAGCGTCACGTTTCTGTCTCTCAACACTATTGTGGCGGAGCGCCACCTGGTGACAATAGTGTCCATAAATCAGGGGGTCCTGTTATGGCAATTCACCACCAAGTGGCAGTGTTGTCCACAAAAGGGAGAGGCTTGCAGCGATAACGAGAGGTGCAGGGGGCTGGAAGCCAACTGCAAGTGGAAGAATTGCCAGACCTGCTCCAAACCACTCTCCTCACCACTAGTCAAGGTCCCAAACAGTCCTTCCGTATGAGGCAACTCTTCAACATCGTGACTGTTGGGGTCATCTACTATTTCCAGTTTTCCCGGTATGGCCTCCTTGACATTAGTGAGACCCGATGTAGTGTCTGCATTCTGCACGCTGTCCCGATGAGATTCTGCAGATGTTGCAGATGCAGAGTAACATACGCAAAATGCTGGAGGAAGTCAAGAGACCAGGTAGCTTCTATAGAGGGGGATAAAGCAAAACAGAGATTTCCTGCCAAGACCCGTCATCGGGACTGGAATTGGGGAGAAGCCAGAACAAGATGGTGCGGGGAGTGGAAAGAGTCCAAGCTGGTCTGGTCCAAGGTGAAGCCAGATAAGAGTGAAGGTGAGTGGGTGGGGGAGGTGGGAGATGAAGTGAGACGGTGTGAGGTGGGAGGTGGAAAATGCAAAGGGCTGAAAAGAGGGAATCTGATAGGATAGGAGAGCGGAAAATGGGAAAAAGAAGGAAGGAAAAGAGGAACTAGAGGGAGACAATCTGCAGTGGAGAAGAGAGAAGTGGGAAGACGGAATGGAGGAGACGGACATGTGGGTTGATGAAAAGAAAAGGTGGAGGTTCAAGTTGAATACATCGATGTTCATATCATCAGTAGTAGACTGCCGGAATGTAATATGAGGTGTTGCTCCTCCAGCCTGAGAGTGTTAGTTAAACAATGAACCGGAAATGAGTGGGTTAATAATTTTCCCCTGGGATCCCTATTACATCAATCCTCTCTCACCTCAAACTGGTGCCCTCTGTTGGTTGATTCCACAAAAGCGGGGAAAGGGACTGCTCTGTACACTCATGGTTTGGAAATCCTGCACAAGGTCAGCCTCAATCTCCTGCACTTCGAGGCATGAAGTCCCAACCTGCCCAACCTCTCTCCAGAACTCAGTCCCTCGAGTACCGGCACCATTCTCATAAATCTTCTCTGCACTCATTGTAGCTTGACGTCATCTCTCCTATAGCAGAATGACCAAAACTGAATACAATAATCCAGGCGGGGATACCCGAACAATACCCTAACCCTACTGCAACCTCACTAGCCTCTTCTTCAGGCCATGAGCCATGAGGTATGAGACAGGGGCTGCTCAGCCAATCAAGTCTGCTCCACCATTCCTTCGTGTCCAATTGATTATCTCTCTCAACTCCATTCACCTGCCTTCTCCCCATAATCTTTGAACATCCATTTAAAATACACTCACTAACTTGGCGTCTACTCTGTCCATGGCAATGAATTCCAAAGATTTACCCATCCCTGCTAAAGAAATTCCTCCTCATCTCTGCTTTCAATCGATGCCCTATATAATTGAGGTCGTGGCCTCTGGTCCCAAACTCACACAGTATAAGGTGCATCTTCCTTATAGGCAGTCTATTGAGGTCTTTGAATATTTAATAGGTTTCAATGAGATCCCCTCTCTTTCTTATGGACCAGCGAGTACAGGTCAAGGCCGTCTAACGCTCCTCATACGTTAACCCTTTCATTCCTGGAATCATTGTCATGAACCTTCTCCGGACCCGTTCCAATACGATCACATCTTTTCTCAGATAGGAGGTCGGAAACTGCTCACAATACAAGAAGAGCGAACAGAAGGAAATCTGCAGATGCTGGAATTTCAAGCAACACACGTAAAAGTTGCTGGTGAACGCAGCAGGCCAGGCAGCATCTCTAGGAAGAGGTACAGTCGACGTTTCTGGCCAGACCCTTCATCAGATCTCCTGATGAAGGGTCTCGGCCTGAAACGTCCACTGTACTTTTTTCTAGGGATGCTGCCTGGCCTGCTGCGTTCACCAGCAACTTTGATGTGTGTTACACCAACAGCGATCTGACAAATGTGTTATAAAGCTACAGTGTCACATCCTTGCTCTGAAAAGCTAACATTACAGTTGTTATCCTTTATCAACTCAATCTGCAAGCAAACCTTTTGGGACTCCTGCTCAAGGACTCCCAAGTACCTATGCACCTCTGATTTTTGAATTTTCTCCCATTTATTTATTTTTTTCTTCGCCCTTATTCCTTCTACCAATTGTACGTGACCGTACACTTACATACACTGTATTTCACCTCATACCTCGTTGCGTGTTCTCCAAACCTATCGAGCTCCTTCACGACGAAGGAAATAAAACGGCTTAAAGGGACTGACCTTTTGGACACTGCACAAACCTTCCTGATCTTGCAGCGGCTATCTCAGATGCAAGCCACTATTTCTGAACGAAGATTCAATAAGGTCGATCCTTTATAAAACCGCCGAACGACACCAACTTTACTCAATCCTTCGTGTTCCCGTACTTCAGTACGGTCTTCACTCTCCTATACTAGACTGTAAAGGTAAATCAAAGGTGCAACACAGAAAACGTGCAGTGATTGGTGAAACTGCTGGCACAACGATATCACCTTACAATAGAATGTATAACTCCACTTTAAAACGAAACCTCGGCATGAGACGAATACGCAGCAGGTCGAAGTAACTGACGAATCAACTGCAACACAGCAGGGGTTTCCCCCTTTTATATACCTGTAGGGAACATGTCATCACGTGACGTCACACTAGCGGGAAAACTACATCACCCCACCATCACAAGACCATTACATCATGCTCACAAAATACTCAAATACATCATGGTCATAAGACCGTCACAAGATACCCACGAGGTATGTAACACCTTCCTGCAAAAATGGAAAATTGTGGTCTTTGATGAGAAAAAATTAACAACTATTTACAGAAAAAAATTAGAAATCTATAAAATCTACAACATACGCAATGTACACAGTGTTATCATACAGCACCTTACAAACTAATATACAGTAGGACTATTAGAAATGTTAAAATACATTTACAGGAAATACATTACCACGCCATAAAAAATACATTGTGCATTCAACATCTAGATAGACAGTCAGCAATCACGTTATCTTTGCCTTTAATATGAGTTATCAAAATATTATACTCCTGCAACATCAAACTCCAATTCAGTAACCTTCTAATTTTGTTTTTCATCTTACTCAATATCACTAACAGATTATGATCGGTGTAAACTATGAGTGGTTTCTGAGTTGTACCAACATACACATCAAAATGTTGTAAAGTCAAAACAAGAGATAATAATTCCTTTTCTATGGTTGAATAATTTCTTTGATGCTGATTAAATTCCTTAGAAAAGTAAGCTATTGGACAATCAGCCTGATTACCATCATCCCTTTGAAGTAACACTGCTCCTGCAGCCTCATCACTAGCATCTACAGCTAATGAAAATGTGCTTTCAAAGTAAGGTGACCTGAGCACCGGTTTGTGACATAGCAGAGTTTTCAATTTATCAAAGGCCTCTTAACAAGGCTCTGTCCAAACAAACTTTTCACTTTTCTTCAAGAGATTAGTTAACGGTAATTTACGGTAATATCCTACCATTCCCAAGAATTTTCTGAGAGTCTTTTTACCAGTTAGAATTGGTACCTGTAAAACTGCCCGAACTTTTGCCTGAATAGGAGCTAACTTACCCTGACCCACAACATAACCAAGGTAGGTCACAGTGACATGACCAAATTCACTTTTAGCTAAGTTAATAGTTAAGTTAGTTTTTGAAAGCCTTTCAAATAGTTTCTCCACCTCAGTAATAAGGGCTTCCAAAGTATCATTTCCTGTAACTTAATCATCAATATAGGCATCTGTATCTTTTAACCCATGAATCACAGAATTAATCATCCGCTGGAAAGTACGTGGTGCATACTTCATCCCAAAGGGAAGAACATTATATTCATATAACCCAGATGGGGTTACAAATGCAGAAATCTCTCTACCTGTATCCGTCAATGGAACACACCAATAACCTTTTACCAAATCAATCTTTGTAAGGAACTTTGCTTTTCCAACTTTGTCCACACAATCATCCACTCTAGGAATAGGACACACATCAGTTTTTGTCACAGCATTCACCTTCCTGGAATCCATACAAAACTGAATACTACTGTCTGGTTTAGGCACCATAACACAAGCTGAACTCCAATTCGAATTAGAAGGTCTAATAATATTATTTTCCAACATATGTTTAATTTCATGTTCAGCAAGTTCACATTTTTACATGTTTATCTGATATGGATGTTGCTTTATGGGTTTGGTATCTCCAACACCTACATCATGTGAAGCTACTGTGGTTCTTTTAGGAACATCTGGAAATAAATCCCTATATTTAAGAATTAATTGCTTCATCTGCTGCCTCTGTTCCGGCTGTAAATGAACGCATTTCTCATCAATATTTTCCAGAATTGTTGAGTTTGGTTACCTGGCAGAAATAATGTTGGGTTTAAAATGAGTTACAGATGAATAAACCATTAAGTTCCTCATGGGATCAGACTCACTATTATTGACCACAACAGTCATTCTAGTGGTCTGTTTCTCATAAGATGGTTTTATCATATTTATATGGCAAAGCTGTGTTGGCCTTCTTCGATCTGGTGTTTTTAAATCACATAATCCACATAATTATCTTTTGTTATACCTCATAAGGACCATGAAATTTAACTTGTAAAGGGGTTGTTTGCACCGGGAAAAGAACCAACACCTTATCTCCAGGCTTAAATGACCTCATTCTAGCTTCCTTATCATACCAAGGTTTCTTTTTTCCTGAGCCGATTTTAAATTTTCCCTAGCTAAGCTATAAGCTTTATGTAATCTTTCTTTAAATTTTCAAACATAATGCAGCAAATTAGTATGTACCCTATTTATTAATCCACCGTTCTTTTAACAAGGCCAAATGTCCTCTAACTCTTTGTCCAAACACAATTTCAATAGGACTAAAACCTAAGGATTCCTGCACTGACTTCATACCTTGATGGCCACCCAAGGGCATATTATGAGCCAAAGTTAAAATCTCATTCCGATAACCTTTAGGAACTACTACCTGGTAAACAACCTCCCATTCTTCACTTGCAGGAATCGTTGGTGATCTCCACTTCCTCATTAATACTCCCTCCTCAAAATAATATCCCGCTGGCACCTTCTCAATTTCACTACCTGGAAGAGCTTGTTCCTTTAATTTGATAATTTCAGGATCTTTAATCTGCTCTGCTACCATCTCCGTCTGAGACAGAGAAAAATCTTCATGGTCGGCCTTCCTACAAGAATCTTGATCAAACAATGAATGTAAGAACGATTCTGACACATCCTCAAAATTCGAACCCCGAGGTGATCAGTCATGGTAGCAGACCCATTCTGCACATCAATCTTTTTGGCCATAGCTCGGATTACAACATGAGAAGAATCCGTGTTAGAATCCACCTTTGGTTCCTCAGAGACGGGCTTTATTGTCAAACGCACTTCAGGAAAAACTTGTCCATTTGCTAAGTAATTTCCTAACAACAGAGAAACACCATTCACGGGTAAACTGGGTTGTGGTCCTACTTTAACAGGTCCTTTAACTAACCCTGACCTTAAATTTACTTTATGCAAATGTACAGGCATAAGGGCACTCCCAACACCGCGTATATAGTTCACCTCACCAATGTCAGACTCATCACTAAACTTAGAACACTGTCTAACATAAGTGACTGAGAAGCTTCAGTATCCCTAAGGATTTTTATTAGCATTGGAGTGGATTCCTCTGTCAAGGATACAAATCCTTCAGTTATAAAATGATCATATTCCCTCTTAACTTGGTCAGACTCTGACAAAGCTTCATTCGAATTTTTCGAACCCTGTGGATTTGCAGGTGTTTCAATATGTTGCACACAAACATCTGGGACCGCCTCCTTCTCCTCCTTCTTCAATCGGAAACAGTTAGCTATTACGTGACCAGGTTTCTTACAATAATTACAAATAGGACCAAGATGTCTTTCCTTCACATGTTTCCATTCATCCTTACGGTTCTCACCAACTTCTGATTTAATTTCTGGTTTACCTTGACTCTCTGTGCTATTTTTCCTTTTGAAAGTTCTACCCGGAGGAAATTTACACTTGTGGATTAGAACATACTCATCTGCTAATTTAGCAGACTCCTGCAATGTAGCAGTGTCCCTCTCATTTAAGTATGTCCTTACTTCAACAGGGATGCTCCTTTTAAATTCCTCCATTAAAATAAACTATTTTAAGTCATTATACTCTTCATTCACATTTTTAGAGGAAACCCATTACTCGAAACGCACAGATTTATCGTAGGCAAATTCCACGTAAGTTTTTTTTTCTTCTACAGGTTTCTTCAAATTTCTGCATCTTTCTCTATAAGCTCCTGGAACCAGTTCATGCACTTCCAGTATATGATGCTTCACAATATCATAATCAAGTGTTTGCTCAGCAGTTAAAGCTGTATAAACTTTTTGAGCTTTAACTTTAATTACACTTGGTAACATCACAAGCCATTTATCTTTCGGCCACCCTGAAATCAGAGCTTCAGTTTCAAAGTGTTGGAAATATTTATCCACTTCTGTTTCATTAAATGGAGGAACTAATATAACTTCCCGACTAGCAACAAACGGGTTTCCTAGGACCAGAGGATTGATTCTCCATCTTTAATTTCTCCATGGCTAGCTCAAATTCCCTCTGTTTATCTGTTTCTCTTTCTCCAAATTCGCTTTTCCTATAAGCTTCTCTTTCGGCCACCTCCGCTTTAAATAATTCCAACTTTATCTGTTCAATATGTAACTGCATCTCCAGATTACTCATTGGAGACATATCTAACACTTCTTTATCAGAATCACCCGAATTTATATAATATTCCGCTATTTCCCTTTGAATTACTGGCTTTGTTGTAACCTTCGAAATACCTTTAAGGTCCAGACTTCTAGAAATCTCGGATACATCATCCCTTTTGGCCTTCGCTAATACCTCCGGGTTTGGGGATGCCATAAACTCGTCAATATTCATTGCTGCCGAATACCACCCACAGACCAATCAAACAAAAGAATCGGGTATTTCCCTTTTCCACATCAGGTTGATAATTAAAGAAACACTTAGCCTCAAAATCGGAACATATCACAGACGAGCCCCAATTCTGTCACCTGTCCAGCAACACTGAATATAGAATTTAGTCAGGTTTTACAAACAAACACAAACATTTATTAAACTCTGCTGAACAATAGCGAAAAGTATTCAAACGACTAACTTAACCGGAAGTTAACCATTGTACAGCAACTCTGGAACAGTTCTTAAAGTGGTAAATTCAAAAGTTCAAGTGATTTATACAGTCGGTACGGAGAGACTTCTCTGGAAACGGAATTCATCCAGGCGTGACGTTACTGCTGATCCCGTCCAAAGGATTCACAACGAAGGAAATAAAATGGCTTAAAGGAACTGATCTTTTGTACACTGCATAAACCTTCCTGATCCTTCAGCGGCTCTCTCAGATTCCTGAACGAAGATTCAATAAGGTCGATCCTTTATAAAACCGCCGAACGACACCAACTTTACTCAATCCTTCGTGATCCCGTACTTCAGTAAGGTCTTCACTCTCCTATACTAGACTGTAAAGGTAAATCAGAGGTGCAACACAAAAAGCTGGCAGCGATTGGTGAAACTGCCGGCACTACGATATCACCTTACAACAGAATGTATAACTCCACTTTAAAATGAAATCTCGGCATGAGACGAATACGCAGCAGGTCGGACTAACTGACGAATTAAACAACGAATCAACTGCAACACAACAGGGGTTTCCACTTTCATATACCTGTAGGGAACATGTCATCACGTGACGTCACACTGGCGGGAAATTTACATCATCCCACCATCACAAGACCATTACATCATGCTCACAAGATACTCAATTACATCATGGTCATAAGGCAGTCAGAAAATACCCACGAGGTATATAACAATGGATACAGTCTTACGATGATGGGTAAATGAAATCAGCTCTGTTCGTGTGATTGAGTTGAGCAGTGATGGAGAGAGAGAGGTTTGGTGGTTATATGAGTAAGCCGATGCCGTCGACCCTCCGTTGTCCTCCGAAATGACCTTTAAGTCACCGAATGTGACCACATAAAGGAGACCAACTTCTGTAGTTATTAACCTAGGCAAGGATTGGATACACTGATATCTTCCCACCGGTCAGCCCTTTTCCACACTGCGAGAGCCACTGATCAATCCTCCAAAAACCCACCTTTCTGTGGGGACTACAAAGCTCATCCAGTGTGCTAAACCATGTGTGTGTCTAACAACCAGCTGACCTTGTGTTTATCTCAGCATGCTGAACACCAGCTGTCCATCACATAACACCGCCCTCGGTCACCATGACGACTCACGAGCTGCTTGTTGCTCTCTCTCTCTAAATCAGCTGAATCCTCTCTCTCTATTTAAAGGTACAGTCCATAAGGGATCATTCAGGATATCGTCACACCTACTTACCTTTTGGAAAAATTGTGATCAAAGAGCAAAATTTTTAACTGTGCATTACAAAATATAAAGCAATGCGGATGTGATTATCATGTAGCACATGACAGAATCGTATACAAATACTAGTTTCTATTTCACTTTTAAAATTAACATTCAGATAGTCAATCTACCATGATATCGTCTTTCTCTTTCACATGCTTTGTTACAAAAAAAGTCAAATTCCTGCAGAACCAGATCCTGGTATATTCAAACTGGCGTTTCATCACCCATTGTCCCTTTTCCACTTCACCAGAACAATTAACCATCACGTGATCAGCTCACATAACTGCCTGAACTTCATGCTGCACAGGTAACACCTTATCACCAGTGTTTCCCAAACTAAGCCCATTTGGTGAACTTCCAAACAAGTTGTTAATTCCAAACAAGTAATTACTTTTATCTCCAACATATTTAGTTCCACAGGTTTCCATAGTAACACACACAGATGGTCCCTCCTGGTCAAAACAACACTTCAAGTTTTGTCTCTCCACACCACAAACTTCAGTTTGTTTATTTCTAAAGTCCAAAACAAACGGTAACAGACTAGCAGGCACCTTGTTACCAAACCACCGTCCCTTCAGCAAGGTCAACGGTCCTGAAACCAATCCAGACTTTAAATTTACCTTATTCAAAGGTTCAGAAACAACACTTCTTTCTTTATCTTCAATAACATTTACCTCACCAATTTTCATCTCATCTCCAACTTTTAGAACACTGTCTAATACAAGTGACCGAGAATCCTCAATTTCCACTGGTACCAAGGTTAACCCCTTATTCACTGAACCAAGTCCATCTTACACTAAAGGACTGCATTCCTTTTCAACCAAGTCAGACACCTCAGACCTTAACTGAGTTTCAACACAAGGTTCAGTACCCTGTGAATCCACAGGTACTTCAACAACCTGAATACAGGCAATCGGGACGGCTGCCTGTTCAGGCCTTCATCACTGGTCCCAGTTTCACATTGCAGGTTACCCTGATCCTGCCAGCTACTCTCTGGGAAACTCTCATCCGGAGTAAACTCAACCTCGTGGGTTAAAACAACCTCGCCGCTGACTTAGCAGACTCTGAAAGGGTCTCAGCCTCTTTCTCATCCTCCTTCTTTAATATTTCTAACCGAAGCTGATCCTCAGCCTCAGTAGGTTTACTTTCAACAAACATTTCCCACATATCCTCTTCAAACGTTCCCTTGGATATATAATGCTGTGCTATTAACGCCTGTATTAACACCTTCCTCATTCTAGTGGTCACAATAAGGTTTAACATGTCAGCAATTCCCAACAGCAGAGCCCTCTTAGCATCATCCAAGTCTTCAGGGGTTTGTTCTGCCATAAATCTTTCAATACTAGCCTCCATTTCTGCTGTTTTGTTTTCCTGTTTTCCCACACAAACAAATCTTCCCCAATCACATCGAAATTTAAAGGACCAGTTGCTAAACTGGAGATCCCAGCGGTGCCTCCAATTTTGTTACGAACCCCATAAAGGGTTTAAAGAACCAGCAGTAATGGAACATACCTGGAGTCTGGTTTTGCTGTTAACTATTTCTATTTTTATGAGTAACTACGCAAAACAGTAACATAAAATCAGATAAATAAAACAGGTTAGCAAAGTTTATGCATATATAAGTGTGGAAATATATAAAAGCCAAGCTTCTTCAAGCTTAGGAAGTAAATGGATACAGTCTAACGATGATGGGTAAATGAAATCAGTTCAGTTTGTGTTACTGATTTGAGTAGTGATGGAGAGACAGAGGTGTGGTGGTTGTTCGAGTAAACCAATGCCGTCGATCCTCCATTGCCTTCCGAAATCCCTGAATGTGACCACGAAAAGGAGACCGTCTTCTGTGCTTAAGTTATCAACCGAGGCCAGGGTTGGACACATTGCTAACTTCCCACCGGTCACCCCTTTTCCACACTGATCGATGCTCCAAAGACCCACCTTTCTGTGGGCACAACAAAGCTCATCCAGTGTCCAGAACCATGTGTGTGTCTAACAACCAGCTGACCTTGTGTTTATCTCAGCATGCTGAACACCAGCTGTCCATCACATAACACCGCCCTCCGTCACCATGACGACTCACGAGCTGCTCGCTGCTCTCTCTCTCTAAATCAGCTGCACCCTCTCTCTCTTTTTAAAGGTACAGTCCATAAGGGATCATTCAGGATATTGTCACACAATACTGACCCCTATGGAGTACCATTAGTTACCGTCAGCGAAACAGAATTCTCCACATTATTCTGACTCTTTCTCCCTTGTCAGTCAGCCAATCTTCGATCCATGCAAGTATCTTTCCTGTAATTCCATGAGCTATGATCTTGTTAAGCAGCCTCAGAAACAGAGAAACATAGAAAACCTGCAACAAAATACAGGCCCTTCGGCAAATTTACTAACCTATCCCTCCACTTCGTATCCAGGTCATTTATAAAATCACGAAGCGTAGGGGTCCCAGAACAGATCCCTGAGGCACCCCACTTTCACAGACCTCCATGCGGAATATGACCCATCTACAAACACTCCTTGCCTTCTGTGGGCAAGCCAGTTCTGGATCCACAAAGCAATGTCCCCTTGAATCCCATGCCTCCTTACTTTCTCAATAAGCCTTGCATGGGGTACCTTGTTAAAGATCATCTTAAAATCCAAGCTGACAACACCCAGTGCCTCTGCTTATCTGTCCCGCCTGTTATTTCCTCAAAGTATTCCAAGAGATTTGTCAGACATAATTTCCTCCAAAGGAGTCCTGCTGAGTTTGGCGTACTTCATCATGCGTCGCCAATTACAGTACCCAAAAAAACTCACCCGTAATACACACTATCATCTTCCTGACCACTGAGGTCAGACAAACTGTCCTATAATTTCCTTTCTTCTGCCTCCCTCTCTTGTTAAAGAGTGGAGTGACATTTGCAACTTTCTGGTCCGCCAGAACTGTTCCAAAATCCAGTGATTCGTGATAGGTCATTACTCATTACTTTCAGAGAAAACTAAGGGGGGTTTTCTTCACTCACAGGCAGGGAGAGTATGCAACGAGCTGCCAGAGCAAGTGGCAGGGACAATTTCAATCTTTAAGTGGAGTTTGCTTAGGTCCATGGATGAGAAGGATATGGAGGGCTATGGTCCAGGTGGAAGTTGTTGGAACTCGGCAGATTAATGCTTTGGCACGGACTAGATTGGCCGAATGGCATTTTCCTGCGCTGTAGTGTTCTATGACTCTAATGCCTTCACAATCTCTTCAGCTACCTCTTTCTGAATCGTGGGGTGTTCACCTTCTGGTCCAGGAGTCTTATCTACCTTCAAAATTTTCAACTTCCAAAACATCTTCCCTCCTTGGTAAAAGCATGTAACCTCACTTCTGACCTAGATACTCCTGAATGTTTGGCATTTATGTAATAAATTCAATGACACAATTGTAGTAGGTGACTTCAATCTGCAGGAGAATTGGGAAAGTCAGCTTTTTGTGAGATTGCAAGAGAGGGAATGTATTGAATGCATACGAAATAGCTTCTTAGAGCAGCTGATGGTTGAGGCTGCCCAGCGAACTGCTATCTTAGATTTGGTGTTCTGTAATAACCCAGGTCTTATTAGGGAAGGTAACATAAAAAAAAAAAAAAACATTAGAAGGCAGTGATCATAATATGATTGAATTCCTACTGCAATTTGTGAGGGGGAGCATAGGTCACATGCACAGTATTGCAATGGAAATGGAATAAAGGGAATTACAGAGGCAGGAGACAGGCGGTTCCCCAGGTGGCTGACGTTTCTGAGAATAGTTCATAATGTACAGGATAGATATGTCCTCCAGAAGTAGTTCCCAAACAGCGGTGCTACGCTACCGTGGCTGGCAAAGGAAGTTAAGGACTGTATAAAAGTCAAGGAAAGTGCTTATAAGGTAGCAAAAGTAAGCAGGAAATTAGATAATTGGGCAGCTTTTAAAATCGAACAACAGGCAACTAAAAAAAACTATATGAAAGGGAAAAGTGAAATATGAGAGCCAACTAGACAACAATATAAACAATCATAAAAATGCGAAAGGGAGGCAGGAGTTGATATTGGCCCGCTGGAAAATGATGCTCATGAGGTAGAAATGGGGAAGAGATGGTAGATGAACTTGATAGGGACTTTGCATCGTCTTCTCTGTGGAAGACACTAGCAGTGTGCCAGAGATCCGTGAGTGTCAGGGAGCAGGAGTGAGTGCCATTGCTATTACAAAGGAAAACGTGCTAGGCACACTCAGTTTCTTAAAGTTGAAAAGTCACCTGGACCAGATGGACTACATCACAGAGTCCTGAGGGAGGTTGCTGAAGAGGTAATAGATGCAATAGTCGTGGCCCGTTCAGAATCACTTGATTCTGGCATGGTCCTGTAGGACAGGAAGATTGCAAATGTCACTCCGGTGTTTGAGAAGGGAGGAAGGTATAAAAAAAAGCAAATTATAGTCCAGTTAGCCCAACCTCAGGGGCTGGGAAAGCGTTTGAGTCTAATATAACAGATGAGGTTTTGGGGTACTAGGAGACGAAAGATAAAATAAGTCAAAGCTTCTCTACAGGGAAATCTTGCCTGACAAATCTGTTAGAGTTCTTCGAGGAAGTCATAAGCAGGATGGACTAACGAGAGGCAGTGGATATCATTTAGTTGGACTTTCAGAAGGTGTCACACATGAGACTGCTTGACAGGATAAAAATCAGAAGAAATACTGGCATGGACAGAGGAATGGCTGACAGCCAAGAGGCAGCAAGTAGGAATAAAAGAAACCTTTTCTGGTAGGCTAGCAGTGACTAGTGGTCTTCAGGGGTCAGTATTCAGTCCGCTACTTTTCACATTGTTTGTCAATGATTTATATAATGGAATTGATGGCGTTTTGGCAAGGTTTGTGGATGATACAGAGATAGGTGGAGACATTGGTAGTACTGAGGAAGCAATGCGATTGCAGCAGGACACAGACAATTTTGAAGAATGGACAAAAAAGTGGCAGATGAAATACAATATTTTGAAATGTACGATAATGCATTTGGGCAAAAGTAACAACAGTGAACTATTATCTGATTAGGGAGAAGTTTCAAACAACAGAAGTATAGCAGGAAATATGGGTCCTTGGGCAAGACTCACAGTAGGTTAGTTTACAGGTTGAGCCTGTGGTAAAGAAGACAAATGAAATGCTGGCATTTATTCAAAGTGAAGTGGAATTGATAAGCAAGGAGATAATGCTGATACTTTATAAAACACTACTTAGGCCACAGTTAGAGTATTTGGGACCCATATCTCGGAAAAGGTGTGCTGTCGTTGGAGAGAGACCAGAGGATGTTCAAGAAGATGATACCGGGAATGAAGGAGTTAAGATACGAGGAGCATTTGCCAGCCTTGGACCTGTATTCCTTCACTGACTTATGTTTAATAAATGCAGGTGATGGGTGGTAAATCTCACTGAAACCCACCGAATGTGGGAAGGTAAAGATAGTGTGGAGGAGGAGAGAACTTTTCATATGGTGGGGGTAGCCATGACAGAGGGCATGGCCTCAAAACTGAGGAGCGACCTTTTAGAGTAGTTAAGGAGGATTTTAATTTGTCAGAGAGCAGTGAATCTGTGGAATTCTCTGACACAGACGGCAGTGGGGGCCAAGTCTGTGGGTACATTTAAGGCAGAAGCTAATAGTTTGTTGATCAGTCAGGGCATTACAGGATATGCTGAGGAGGCAGGTGCATGAGGTTGAGTGAGAACCGGGATCAGCCTTGATAGAACGGCGGAGCAGACTCGGTGGGGCTGAATGGCCTAATTCTGCTCCTATGTCTTATAGTCTTATAATGCTAGTGTCTTACACAGTGAAAATTGACACAAAATATTTATTACATTTGGCCGCTATTTCTTTACTAACTCACCAGCATCATCTTCCAGCGGTACAATATCAACTCTTGCCTCTCTTTTACTCTTTGTATATCTGACCAACTTTTGATAGTTGATATTATTGGCTCACTTACTTTAATTTTTCATCTTGTCTCTCCTGAGTGTTTTTTTTCTTTAGTTGTCTCCTGTTGGTTATGTAAAGCTTTCCAATCCTCGAACATCCCACCATTTTCTTGCTATATTATATGACCCCACTTTTGCTTCCATCAAAAACAGGAGAAAATCTGTGGATGCTGGAAATCCAAACAACACATACACAAAATGCTGGAGGAACCTAGGAAGCCATTAATAATATTACAGGATAAACAAGCAGGAACAACTCCCCCAATAGATAAAACCAACCCAACACACACATGTTCCTCGACCAGTGGAGCACCTCACAACAGGTATTATTTGTGTCATCAGTCAGAAAACCGGAAGATTTTTTCTGTCAATCAGCTTCCAAATGTTGCTACTCTGTCATTCGTTGCCACGCCCCGCTGTTGATTCCCTTCTCCTCATCATATGTTCTTACCCTGACCATCGTCCAGAGCCCCAAACTCTGCCCTGTGCAGACCTGCCTCTGGTTTCTGACCCTGCTTCACTGAACATCCAACTGATGGTTTCCCATTCTGCTTTCAGTCTTTACAGGACAGTGATGTTTTCTAACAACCCTTTAGAAGCAGGGAAAATGACCCATAATGTGGAAATCAATCATGATTAAGGAGGTTAACTACCAATGTCATTCTTCCTCAGCCCAGAGATTGGAGGGGCAAAGAACATCTCAGACAGAACTGCAGTCAGCTCGACTTCTTCAGTCTGCAGAAAATTCAAGGGAAACCACTTCACCCACAGAGATGTGACTGTTTGGAACCCATGACCACAGGGAGACCGAGAGGGGAACAACAAGGGAGGATTTAAAAGGACTGTCGTGCAACCGAAACACTGGCAGTGTCCAGCTCGCCTGAGTTGACTCTCTACTGTACAGTAGTTGTGTTATAAATTCACTGAGTACCAGAGACAGAATTTAAAATAGAACTGATTTATTTGTCACAGATCCAGAATATTAAACTCCGGTCCCATTAAAGGTGAATATGCAGCAGAAGAAACTCCTCCCATGCCCAGTGACCAGGGTGCAGAACTGGTGTGGTGAGCAGCAGCAATAATTGCAGAGTTCAGCACCAACAGTCACTCTCAGAATTGGATTCAGCAATGGTGATGGACAAATATCCAGCAAGCAGCTGATTGAAACTTTCTCCCCAGTGTGAAAACGGTAGTGTGTCACAAGGTTAGGTTACTGAGTAGATTAGATTCAACTTTATTGTCATTGTGCCGAATACAGATACAAAGACAATGAAATGCAGTTAGCATCTGTCCAGAAATGCAAAGAACAGTGTTATTTACAAAATAACTGCGAATAAAAAGTAAGTGCTACAGCACACAAATATAAAAGTACTGTGACAGTACAATATGGATGCAATACTGCTTAGCGCTGTGATGTCAGGTTCAGCAGGGTCACAGCCTCAGGGAAGAAGCTCTTCTTGTGCCTGCTGGTGCGGGAGCGGAGGCTCCTGTAGTGTCTACTGGATGGGAGGAGAGTAAAAAGTCCATGGTTAGGGTGAGATGCATCCTTGATAATGCTTTTCGCTCTGCCCAGTTAGTCTTTTGGTAGATGTTCCCAATGGTGGGCAATCAGGTGCCAATAATCCGCTGGGCAGTTTTCACAACACGCTGGAGTGCTTTGCGATCCGATACAGGACAATTGCCATACCACACTGAGATGCAGTTGGTGAGTATGCTCTCAATGGTATAGCAGGAAGAGGTGAGCTTTTTTGATGCTCCACAGGAAATAAAAGCGCTCTTGTGCCTTTTTGATCAGGATGGAGGAGTTCAGGGACCAGGTGGGATCCTCAGAAATGTGGACACGAAGGAATTTGAAGCTTGATACACGCTCCACTACAGCTCTGTTGATGTAGATGGGGATGTTAGTGTGGCTCATAGCATGCCAGAAGTCCACAATACTCTCCTTGGTCTTCTGGGTGTTAAGGGCCAGACTGTGCTGGTCATTATCGCTGTTGGCTTCCCACATTCAAAACAGGTGAACGACCTCTCCCCAGTGTGAACTCAATGAAGCACATTTGGTGCAGATGGCTGAGAGAATCTCTTCCAAATGTCTGAGCAGGTGATCAGTCTCTACCCAGTGTGAACTCGCTGGTGTTTCAGTAGATGAGATGATCGAGTAAATCCCTTCCCACAGTCTGAGCAGGTGAATGGCTTCTCCCCAGTGTGAACTCGCTGGTGTCTCTGTAGGTTGGATGACTGAGTGAATCCCTTCCCACAGTTTGAGCAGGTGAACGGCTTCTCCCCAGTGTGAACCCGCTGGTGTCTCTGTAGGTTGGATGACTGAGTGAATCCCTTCCCACAGTCTGAGCAGGAGAACATCCTCGCCCCAGTGTGAACTGATTTGTGTGCCAATAGGGAGGACGACAGAGTGAATCCTTTTCCACAGTCTGAGCAGGTGAACGGCCTCTCCCCAGTGTGAACCTGCTGGTGTGTCTGTAGATGAGATGACTGAGCAAAGCCCTTCCCACAGTCTGAGCATTTAAATGGCCTCTCCCCAGTGTGAACTCGCTGGTGTATCTGTAGATGAGATGATTGGGTGAATCCTTTCCCACATTCACAGGTGAACGGCCTCTCCCCACTGTGAACTGACTGGTGTGCCAATAGGGTGGATGATCGAGTGTATCCCTTCCCGCATTCTGAGCAGGTGAACAGCTTCTCCCCAGTGTGAACTCGCTGGTGTCTCTGTAGGGTGGAAGAGTGAGGGAATTTATTCCCACAATCTGAGCTGGTGAAATCCCTCTCTGCAGTGTGAACAGACTGGTGTTTTAGTAGGTGAGATGCCTGAGTGAATCCCTTCCCACAATCTGAGCAGGTGAACGGCTGCCCCCCGGTGTGAACTCGCTGGTGAGCCATTTGGTCAGATGACCGAGTGAATCCTTCCCCACAAATTCAGCAGGTGACCAGCCTCTGCCCAGTGTGAACTGACTGGTGTGTCCACAGGTGGGAAGACAGACTGAATCTCTTCTCACACACAGAACAGAAGAATTGCCTTGCTCAGTGTGAACTTGCTGATGTACCTTCTGTTAAGATGACTGAGTGAATTCATTCCCACTGTCTGAGCAACTGACTGGCCTCTCCCCTGTGTAAAATGATGGGTGTGCCAGTCGGTCAGATGATCGAGTGAATCCCTCCCCACAGTCTGTGCAGGAAGGATGGTTGATTGAATCCCTTGTTCCACTTCTTAAGTATCTAGACAGAGACAGCAATACTGGTGTGTTGTGGTCAAGATTCCCGTAGACAAATTCCTTGTCATTTTTAACCTGTAAAAAGATTTACAAAATCCATCAATTGGGGAAGGACAACATTTCAGATGAGATCACTTTAGTTGCCACAGTGTGATCTGGCATCACACTGCTACAGTGAGGGTCAACCCAAGATGGAGAGAGAGATCATCTTCTAACTGGGCACAGTGCTGGTATCTGGAATGACCATCAAACTCTCTGATGCTCTTCCTGTCTCTATGAGAATGGGGCATTTCTGCCATCTCAAATCTGTGACCTGGCTCAGTTTGACTCTCTCCATTAGTATTATTCCCTGTTCCCACTGAGCTGCAGAAACACTGTCACGCAAATAGCCTTTGTTAACATGCAACTGGGATTTTCTTTTATACACTGCTAATTTAAAGTGCCACAGTTTTAACGCCATGTAAATATCTCCAACTCAGATGTCTGGTTGGTCTGCACAGCTGTTAAAAGGAATTTGAGTGAATATTAGTATTATTTAAGGTTCTTGTCTCAGTCATAGAAAAGTACAACACAGAAACAGACCCTTTGGCCCATCTGGTTGGTGCTGAGCTAATTAAACTTTCTACTCCCATACCCCTATATTCCAGGTACCTATACAAATCTGTAACATGTTGAAATTGAGCTCGCATTCACCACTTGTGCTGCTTGCTCATTCCACACCCAGATGACCGTCTGTGTGAAGAAGTTTCCCTTCATGTTCCCTTAACGTCTCACCTTTCACCCTTTACCACCCCATCTCAATGGTAAATGCCAGCTTGCATTTACCCTGTCTGTACCCCTCATTATTGTGTTTTACCTCCATCAAATCTCCCCTCAATCTTCTACGTTCCAAGGAATAAAGCCCTGACCTCTTCAATTTCTGCTTATAACCCAAGGCCTACAGACCTGACAACATACTTGTGAATTTTCTCTGAACTCTTTCAACCACCAATGTCTTCTGCAAGTCAACATAACATCCATCTCCTGCACTCAGTTCCTTGGTTCATGAAGGCCAATATGCCAAAATCTTTCTTTCTGTCCCCATCTAACTGTGATACCACTTTCAGCGAAATATAGGCTTGTATTCCCCGATCCCTTTCTTCAACAGCACTCCTCCATGCCCTACCAGTCACTGTGTAAGACCAAAATGCAACATCTTTCACTTGTCTACATTAAATTCCATTTTCCACTTCTCAAACTATTTTTCCAGCTGGTCCAGTTCGCACTGCAAGCCATAACAGTCTTCTCGCAGTCCGCTAAACCCCGAGTCTTGGTTTCATCCACAAATTTGCTGATTCAGCCAACCACATTATCATCCAGATTACTGTGTGACAAAAGACCAAGTTATCAGAAGATTGATGCTGATAAGAGAGACAAAGAGAGAAACATTCCAAATATTAATAAGAGAGAGGACAGAGATTAACGAAAAGAGACATAGTTCTGAGTATTGTCAGACCGGTTGCTTTGAACCTGAACTGTTTGAAGTTTGATGGACAGGCGATACCCCAGCAGGGGGATAAAAGGAACAGGTTCCCTAAGGCACGACACACACCACGAAACCACGTGATAACGAGACCCTGGAAGTGCGTTGTGCCCCCCCCCCCCCCCACAAGTTGGTGGAAGTTTTGGAGGTCTGACCGACCACAGACGCACAGGGTGGAAAGGTACGATCGGCGGGAACCTGGTGTGTGTCTCCGTCCTTGCCTGAGTGCCGGGTTCACCGCGATCCTATCTGGAACAGAGGGGTCACAGTCGGTGACCTCAGAAGATATTACAAAGGGCTCGCCCGAAAGCTAACTGCGAGGAATATCAAAGGTCTGTTTGAAACCGTTTTGAATATCATCATTCGCTCTCTCTCTCTCTCCCCAACGGCACAACAGCGATTACTGCCAACTGAACTAAACTGAACTGAACTCTGCGTCACATGAGACTGATCATTTTACCCCTAGACTGCGATAGAGCTGGATTGATCCTATTATCCTAGTTCTGTGTACATGTGTGTTTTATCATTGCTAACCTGTTGCATTTATATCCTTATTATTAGAGTACTATGCTACTTATTTCTTTAATAAAACTTTCTTAGTTCCAGTAATCCAGACTCCAACTAAGTGATCCATTTCTGCTGGTTTGGCAACCCAGTTACGGGGTACGTAACATAAATGGGGTTCTCGTCCGCGATTTTGAACGCTAAATTTGGGACGGGGTAAATTGATTGGGTTAAAATTCCCGAAAGAAAGAAAAGGCAAACAGCAGAAATGGAGATTGAGGAATTTCTAAAGGCGCCGACCTTGGAGGCTTTAGAGGATGCCAGGAAAGCAGAATTGGCAACTGTTGCCAAACAGTTGAATCTTTTTAAGGGGAAGTCGACAATGAGGAGAGAGGAGATGCACAGAGCTATCATAGAGCATTATGTGTCTAAAGGTGTGTTTCCCCAAGGGGAGCTGGAGATGATATCTATTGGAAAACCTGGTGGAGATGCAGTACAGGTGCAGATTGAAAAATTGAGACTCGGCATGAGTTCCAGGTAAGGCAGCTAGAACACGAAGAGAAACATTTAGAATGGCAAGAGAGAGAGAGAGGCAGTTGGAGCGAGAAGAGAGGCAGTTGGAGAAACAGAGGGAAAGGGAATTTGAGCTGGAGAGGTTAAAGATGACGGCAGCGCAGGGGCCCATGCCGAACCAAGGTGGAGGGTTCAGGGCGACCCAGGAGGTTAGGCTGGTTCCCCCATTTGACGAGACCGATGTTGACGGTACTTTCTCCATTTTGAAAAAGTTGCTACAAGTCAGGACTGGCTGAGGGATAGGTGGGCTGTTTTGCTTCAGAGCGTACTTAAAGGAAAAGCCCAACAAGCTTACTCGGCTTTGTCCGCAGAAGATGCCCAGAGGTATGAGGTGGTGAAAGAGACCATACTCAGGATTTATGAGTTGGTCCCGGAGGCATACCGGCAGAAGTTCCGGAATGTGAGGAAGCAGTGGGACCGCATGTATTTAGAGTTTGTCCGTGAGATGAAGACATAATGTGAGCGTTGGTGCGCCTCGAAAGGGGTGGATGGGGATTATGACAGACTGCTACAGCTCATCCTGATTGAGCAGTTTAAAGGTTGTGTCCCTGAAGGTATGAGACCCTGCCTAGATGAGAAAGAGGCAGCCACGTTAGCCGCAACTGCTAAGTTAGCGGATGAGTACGCGTTGACACATAAAATGAAGTTTGCCCCTAGTAAAGGCTACCAGAAGGGTAGTCGGGACGGCGGGGAGAGTCCGCCAGAAAAGTCAGAAGGTAAGCCAGGGACTAGTGAGAAGGATAAGGTAGACTGGGAGCAGTTTGGTAGGAAGTCTCCTGGGGTCATATGCTATAATTCTGGGAACGTCGGACACTTTGCGTCCAGGTGCTTTGCCCCAAAGGAGATGGGAAAAGGGAAAATTACGGTTCCGACTGGCTGTATTGAGCTGGTAAGCAAACCGCTGGGAGAGAAGAGGTCTGATAAAGTTCAGGAAGGGCGCGAGAAGTTTATCTCGGCCGGATTGGTGTCGGTGAAGGAGGGTTTAAACCCAGTTCCAGTATGGATCTGGAGAGACACTAGAGCTTGTCAGTCATTGATATTAAAGAGTGTGTTAGACTTTAGTTCAGAGACCCAGACTGGGGAGGTCAGGGTCATAAAAGGCATTGGGAAAGGGACTGAAGCAGTACCTTTGCACCAGATACACCTAAAAAGCGACTTGGTCTCTGGACCAGTCACGATCGGGGTGAGGCCCGAACTACCAATGAAAGATGTGGAGGTCTTACTCGGTAATGACCTCGCCGGCGGAGAGGTGTACCCAGCAGTAAGAGTGACAAGCCAGCCTGCCAGCATTGAGGCCCCGCACATGGACTCACAGGTTTATCCCGTTTGCGCAGTGACTCGGGGCATGTCTAGAAAGGCTGCCGAAGTAAATATAGAATTGGCTGAGACATTTTTACCAGCCTTGTATCAGAAGGGGTTAGAAAGTGAGGAGCAGTGTAGTGAAACGGAAATTAAGGTAGATTTATCATTAGCAAGGAGGGAATTTGTACAGGCACAGGAGCGAGATGAGGAGCTGATGGTTTCGGCAGAGACAGCTCTCTCTGAAGCAGAATTAAAAAGGGAGCCAGTGGGCTATTGTGTGGAGGAGGAAGTACGAAGGAAGAAATGGAGACCAAGTACCGTGCCCGCAGATGAGGAATGGGGGCTGGTGCCAAAAATTTATGGGGATGAGATTCTTAACCTGGCCCACCAGATACCCCTCGGTGGACATTTTGGGGGGAGGAAAACAGTCGGAGGAATCATGAAAGAGTTCTACTGGTCACACAGGAGGAAGGATGTTATTGACTATTGTAGACATGAGTTAACACAGTTACAGGCTTTTGATATGCTAACAGCTAGCCACGATAGGCGAACAAACCTAGTCGGTGCTATCATGAAAATTAATGAGGCTAGTGTGCCACCTGATAAGGGGAAAACCCATTTTGAAAAGATAAGTATGGTGCCGACCAGATGGGAGAAGTCTATTGTTTTGGCCAGCTATGCTGATAAGCTCTCTCCATTAATTCCCGAACAAAGCGACCCGCTAAGAGAGCTAATTAAACGGCACGCACACGTATGTCCAGATGTCCCGAGGCGACGCAAAGAGCCGGGACATGGTGTTGTCGTCACATCAGGTCAGCGTAGTGAGCATCACCCCTATAGGATGATTAATTCAGTGACAAAAGGGCTAAAGAACACAGAAGCGTATATTGGCGATGTAGTGGGCTGGAGTGACACATGGGAGGAGCACAGTGTGGCACTGTTTAAACGGCTGTTTGAAGCCAGCCTGACAGTGAACCTCGCAAAAAGTGAGTTCGGCCACGCGAAGGTCACTTATCTGGGATTTGTGGTAGGACAGGGGCAGCTGGCTCCGATGCAAGCTAAGGTACGGGCTATCTCTGAAGTCCCCACCTCGACAGACAAGAGAGCCCTGAGAAGGTTCTTGGAGATGGTGAGGTACTATTGGAAGTTTTGCAAAAAAAAACTTCGTGGATATTACCCACCCTCTTACTAAGCCCTTGCCAAAGAATGCTAAGTTGGTGTGAGACGACCCTTGTTATCTGTGTCCGGGATGAAAACCGCTGAGAAGTTACACTGATCACAACTCATTAGTGTTTTTGGCCACTATGAAATATGCTAAGTTGGAGCCTGATCTTAGAGGATTATTAAAATAACACATATAAGAGGAACGAAAAATGTGATTGCTGACTGTCTGTCAAGGTGTTGACAACTTAAAGTTCTCTGTATTAGCCAAATAGCTGATGGACATGTATATTTGTGTGTATCTAATAGTGTATTCATGCCTATAATTTTTACCCCAGTAAAAATCCTTTGAAGGGTAGGGGTGTGACACCTGAACTGTTTGAAGTTTGATGGACAGGTGATACCCCAGCAGGGGGATAAAAGGAACAGGTTCACTCAGGCACGACACACACCACGACACCACGAGATAACGAGACCCTGGAAGTGCGTTGTGCCCCCCCCCCCACACAAGTTGGTGGAAGTTTTGGAGGTCTGGTCGCGGGACCGACCATAGACGCACAGGATGGAAAGGTACAATTGGCGGGAACCTGGTGTGTGTGTCCGCCCTTGCCTGGGTGCCGGGTTCACCGCAGAAGAACGATCGTATCCAGAATGGAGGGGTCACAGTCGGTGACCTCAGAAGACATTACAAAGGGCTCGCCCGAAAGCTAACTGCGAGGAATATCAAAGGTCTGTTTGAATCCCATTTGAATATCATCATTCTCTCTCTCTCTCTCTCTCTCCCCCCCCCCCCAATGGCACAACAGTGATTACTGCCAACTGAACTAAACTGAACTGAACTCTGCATCACTTGAGACTGATCATTTTAACCCTAGACTGCGATAGAACTTGATTGATCCTATTATCCTAGTTCTGTGTTCATGTGTGTTTTATCATTGCTAACCTGTTGCATTTATATCCTTACTATTAGAGTACTGTGTTACTTATTTCTTTAATAAAACTTTCTTAGTTCCAGTAATCCAGACTCCAACTAAGTGGTCCATTTCTGCTGGTTTGGCAACCCAGTTACGGGGTACGTAACACTGATATAGATGACAAACAACAACAGATTCAGCACTGATCCCTGTGGCACACCACTAGTCACAGGCCTCCAGTCAGAGAGGCAAACATCTGCTACCACAGTCTGGCTACTCATCAAATTTACTATCTCATCTTGAATGTTGAGTGACTAAAACTTCTTGACCAACCTCCCATATGTGCCTTGTTCAAGTCCGTGTAGACAACACCCACTGCATTGCCTTCATCCACTTTTCTGGTAACATCAACAAAAAACTCTTTAAGATTGGTTAGACATGACCTAACATGCACAAACCCATGCTGCCTATACTTAATCAGTCCACATCTATCCAAATACTTATATATCTGGCTCCTGCACATACATTCTAATAACTTTCCCATAACTGATGTCAAGCTCACCAGTGTATAATTTCTTAGCTTATTTTTAAAGCCTTTCTTGAACAGCGTAACAACATTGGCTGTCCTCCAATCCTCCAGTACCTCACCTGTCACTAAGGATGATTTAAATATCTGTGCTTGGGCCCCGGCAATTTCTGTACTTGTCTTCCGCAGAGTCCTAGGGAGAAACTTGTCAGGCCCTGGGGATTTATCCATGGTAATTTGCCCTAAGACAGCAAACACCTCCACCTCTGTAATCTGTACAGGGTCCATTAACTTGATGCTGCTTTGCCTCACTTCAATAGACTCTGTGTCCATCTCCTGTGTGAATACAGATACAAACATATTACTTAAAATCTCCCCCGTCTACTTTGTCTCCTCATATAGATTACCATTCTGATCTTCCAGAGTGGGCATGTTTCTGTACTGACCTTCTCCATGTTTCTGTGACAGAGAAGCTGGCCAAACTTGATTAGAATCGGAAACTGGCAGGAATGACGACAGAGCAGTAATGGCTGGAGTTTCTGGGAGCAATTCCGGACGTGCATGGTAGATACATCCCAAAGAACTGGAAGCATTGTAAAGGCAGGACACAGCCATGGCTGAAATGAGAAGCCAAAGCCATCATAAAAGCCAAAGAGAGGGCAAACAAAAGAGCAAAGACTATTGGGAAGCTTTTAGAAATGAAGACAAGACAACTGAAAAAAATTGTTGGATGAGCTAAGGGCATGGAATTATGATATTGTAGTCATTAATGAGTCTTGGTAGCACCCAACAGTCTGAGGCATTTAGAGGAACAAAATATCCGGGGCCTCGATAGCTCTTGAAAACCAAGGTTCCCTGCCCCAGTTACCTTTCAACTTTTATTTTGGTGGGCACATTCAAAATCTACATCCTCAAAATTTCACTTCTGAAGGCCTCCGACTCACCAAGTACTCAATTGCCAGAAAACAGCTTGTCCCAATCCACACTTATCAGATCCTTTCTGATGGCATCAAAATTGACCTTTCTCCAATTTAGAATCTCAACCTGTGGTCCAGACCTCTCTTTTTCTGTGTTTACTTGGAATGTCATAGCATTATGATCACTAATTTCTGTCACCAGCCCTGGATCATTTCCTCACAGCTTATTGTACACTTCTATGTGCTGATTAAGGGCACATTTGACAAACTCTACCCCATCTAGTCCTTTTACAGTATGGTAGTTGGGTCAATATATGGAAAATTAAAATCACTTAATATATCAACCTTTGTTTCTTGGCATCATCTGCGATCACTAGAGAAAAAATTGTTCTTCTAAATGCTTCAGACTGTTGGGTGCGACAGTCCCAGTCATGGCTATAATATCATAATTCCTCTCCCTGAGGTCTGAACAACATCTGTGTTGTGTCTAGATAACAATTTCTCCATCATTGTCACAAAAAACAAAGGAGCTGATTGTGGACGGCAGGAGGAATGGAGACAGGCTAACCCCTATGGACATCAATGGATCTGGGGTTAAGAGCATGAACAGCTTTAAGTTTGTGGCATACACATCACCGAAGATCTCACGTGGTCCATACATACTGGCTGTGTGGTCAAAAAAGCACAACAGTGCTTCTTTCACCTCAGACCATTGAAACGTTTGAAATGGGGACCTAAATCCAAAGAACTTTCTACAGGGTCACAATTGAGAGTATCCTGACTGGCTGTGTCACAGCCTGGTATGGGAACTGTACTTCCTTCAATCGCAGGAATCTGCAGAGAGTGGTGCGGACAGACCAGCACATCTGTACACGTGAACTTCCCACTATTCAGGGCTGTAAAGAGGTCCTGAAGGATCACTGGGGATCCCAGTCAACCGAACCACCAACTGTTTCAGCTGCTACTATCTGGGAAATGGTACCACAGCATAAACACCAGGACCAGCAGGCTCTGGGACAGCTTCTTCCACCAGGCCGTCAAACTGATTAATTCATGCTGATACAATTGTATTTCTATGTTATGTTGACTGTCTGTTGCACATACTGTTTATTATAAATTACCATAAATTGCACATTGCACATTTAGAGACGTAATATAAATATTTCTACTCCTCATGTATGTGAAGTCAATTCAATTCAATTCACCCTCTCCTTTATCTGTTCTGTCATTCTGGCTCCCACCCTCCCTGCAACTTCAGTATAACTCCCCCACTAGCACTAGCAAGCCTTACCACTAGGATATTAGTCCCCTTCTAGTTTTGTTCCCCTAACTATCGAATCCCGTATCACCCCTTTGACTTTCCTCTGCCAGGTAATCCCCCTAACAGTTTCTAAAGTGGTCTACCTGTTATTGTGTGGGATGGCCACAAGAGTACTCTGCGATGGCTATTGAACCTCATTCTCCTTCCTGACTCTCACCCAGTTTCCTGCGTCCTGCACCTCGGTGTAACACACCTCTCTTTATGTCATATCTATCACCCCCTCCAACTGCTGAACGATCCAGAATTCATCCATTTGAAGTTCCAACTCCGTAATGTTGGAGCTGGATGCACATCTTGTATGTGAGGCTGTCGGACACTGGAGGTCTCCCTGCCTTCCCACCAATATCCCCTGTAATTTGTAATGACCAGTGTGCACAAAAATCTTGTGCTGTGCAATTTTTTGCCCAGTGACAACAACATGTGAACACTGAATTTTATGTAGAGAGGTAGTCATTTCAACTGCCAGCAAATGACTGTCAATAAGAACTTTGATCTCCTCTGGGTTTGATCAAGTTCATCTGCACTCTCACACAACCTATGTAACAGGCCTGTAGCGGTACTGAAGGATTTTCTCACCAGTGCTTTTGCACACTGTATATACATTGGCAGGCAAAAGTTTGGGCAGCTCGGTCAAAATTTCTGTTACTCTGAATAGTAAAGCAAGTGGAAGATGAACTGATCTCCAAAAGTCATAAAATTAAAGATGAAACATTCTTTTCAACATTTTAAGCAAGATTAGTGTAGTATTTTTGTTTTGTACAATTCCAAAGTGAAAAAAAGGAAAGGAGCACCATGCAAAAGTTTGGGCACCCCAAGAGTTTTGAGCTCTCAGATAATTTTTACCAACATCTCAGACCTTGATTAGCTTGTTAGGGCTATGGCTTGTTCACAATCTTCGCTAGGAAAGGCCAGGTGTTACAAATTTCAAAGCTTTATAAATACCCTGACTCCTCAAACCTAGTCCCAACAATCAGCAGCCATGGACTGCTGCCTCTAAGCCCCTGCCTAGCACTCTGAAAATTAAAATACATGATGTCCACAAAGCAGGTGAAGGCTATAAGAAGACAGCAAAGCGTTTTCAGGTAGCTGTTTCCTCAGTTCGTAAAGTAACTACGAAATGGCAGTTAACAGGAATGGTTGAGGTCAAGTTGAGGTCTAGAAGGCCAAGAAATCTTTCAGAGAGAACTGTTCATAGGATTGCTAGAAAGGCAAATCAAAATCCCCGTTTGACTGCAAAAGACCTTCAGGAAGATTTAGCAGACTCTGGAGTGGTGGTGCACTGTTCTACTTTGCAGTGGGGCCTGCGCAAATATGACCTTCATGGAAGAGTCATCAGAAGAAAACTTTTCCTGCATCCTCACCACCAAATACAGCATCAGAAGTTTGCAAAGGAACATCTATACAAGCCTCATGCATTTTGGAATCAAGTCCTGTGACTGATGAAGTTAAAATAAAACTTTTTGGCCGCAATGAGCAAAGGTATGTTTGGAGAAAAAAGGGGACAGAATTTCATGAAAAGAACACCTCTCCAACTGTTAAGCACGGGTGTGGATCGATCATGCTTTGGGCTTGTGTTGCAGCCAGTGGCACGGGGAACATTTACTGGTAGAGGGAGGAAAAAATTCAATTAACTACCAGCAAATTCTGGAAGTAAACATCACACCGTCTGCAAAAAAAGCTGAAGATGAAAACAGAATGGCTTCTACAACAGGATAATGATCCTAAACACACCTCAAAATCCACAATGGACTACCTCAGGAGTCGCAAGCTGAAGGTTTTGCCATGGCCCTCACAGACCCCCGACCTAAACATCATTGAAAATCTGTGCATAGACCTCAAAACAGCAGTGCATCAAGACGGCCCAAGAATCTCACAGAACTAGAAGCCTTTTGCAAGGAAGAATGGGCAAAAATCCCCAAACAAGAATTGAAAGTCTCTTAGCTGGCTACAGAAAGCGTTTACAAGCTGTGATACTTGCCAAATGGGTTGTTACTAAGTACTGACCATGCAGGGTGCCCAAACTTTTGCTTCAGACCCTTTTCCTTTTTTTGTTATTTTGAAACTGTAAACGATGGAAAAATGTAATCTTGCATAAAATATTAAAGAATGTGTAATCTTTAACTTTATGCCGTTTGGAAATCAAGTCATCTTTTACTCGCTTAGCTATTCACAGTAACAGAAAATTTGACCAGGGATGCCCAAACTTTTGCATGTCATTGTATGTGATTTTCTTGCTAAATGACGCTTTAAAAAGTCGGATTTCCAAATATCACTCCCCTTCTTCCCACTTGCAAATTCTCCAGCAACTTTTGCATCACCACAATACACACAGTTTTTGTATTTCACATAAATTCTTCCCGTGAACACTCCCCCAGGTGACTGACGGTAGGATGAACTCAGTGATGGCAATGCCAATGAATATGAAGGGAAGGGCAGTAGTCTGTCTCATTGGAGTCTGGCACATTTATGATGAGAAAACTACTTGTCGCCCAGGGCAGAGGTGTTTGATATTATTATGTACCCAGAGAGAATGGGTCAAAACATGTTCTCACCGGAAAAAAAAAACTCCAGAACAAGAGCAGGCAGAACAAGCAACGCACACAAAATGCTGGAGGAACTCAGCAGGCCAGGCAGCATCTATAGAAAAGAGTACTAATGCTGAGTTCCTCCAGCAATTCGTGTGTGTTGCTTGGATTTTCAGCATCTGCAGAATTTCTCTTGCTGCGGTTACAGGTTGAACGAAGGTGATTTTCTCAACAGCTGATAGAAAGATTTTGTTCTCTTTCTCCGAGTTCCTAATCCTTGCATTTAGATAGCTGGAGCTCAGCTCTGTCTGTGAGATCTATCTGCTCCCATTCCCTGACGTGCAGGAAGCTCCTCGGGGCCCGTGTACGAATCGTGGGACAGAGAGAGAGGAAAAAGACCTGCCCTGTCCCGAGTTTGCGGCCACGGTGTCCGGAGCTCACAGCAATTGAACTCAATTAGAGTCGAAACGGCCCTTATCTGTTCCGATGGTGCTGAGGCCGAATGAGTACTGCGCGCATGCGCAATTATCGGAGACTGCGGCAACCATGACGCCTGCGCATTTGATCGGTGCTGCAAGCGACAGCGAAATTTTAAACGCAAGGCTTTATGGGTAATCAAGCTGCCATTAAAGGTTTCTGCAAACACTGGTTCCATGTCCATACCTCAGTTTTTTTTGTGTGTAGAAAACTCAGCAGCTGTTTTAACGCAGAAAGCGGCTCCCATAAACAATACACTAAATATCAACAGGCATTTCGTGTATCTAGTGCCAAAGTACAGTCCTCTTACAAATGCAGATATGAAACACAAGAGATTCTGCTGTTGCTGGAAACACAGTGACGCACACACACAATGCTGAACGAGCTCTGCAGTTCAGGCAGCAACTAAGAAGAGGAGTACACGGTCTAGGCATGCTGAAGGGGGTCGGCTTAAATGCTGTCTACTTATTCCTCTCCACATTTGCTGTCTGATCTGCTGATTACCTGCAATATTTTGTAGAAATTAACCATTTTGTTTTTCAATTAACCAGGTTCCTAATGTTTCTCATTTTTCATTCATGGCCACATCCTGCTGGTCTGGCTCCTCTTCCTCCTCCTGCTCGTAACCTCCAGACCCCATCTCTTTCTGGAGCCCCAAAGCCCTGATTCATGCTGGCAACTCGTTTGTTTCTGACTCTGCTCCATCGAATATTCACTCGCCAGTCTGTTGTCAGACGTTAGAGGTGCATCGCACCAAACCAGCTGTCTGAGGCACAGTCATTTAAATGAGTGAAAATGACCCAAAATGTTGAAAATAGCAGGGACGAAGGAGCTGAACCAACTTAGTCCAGCTCTGGGGAAGCTCAAGTACTCAGTGAGCTCATTCGTCTTCTTTCTGGAGAAAATCATGCAGGAAATTCATGCAGGTGTATAAGATGATGAGAGGTATTGATCGTGTGAATAGTCAGAGGCTTTTTCGCAGGACTGAGATGGCTAACACGAAGGGGCAGAGTTTAAGGTGCTTGGAAGTAGATCAAGGGAGATGTCAGAGGTATTTTTTTACATAGAGAGTGGTGGCTGTGTGGAATGCACTGCCAGCAACGGTGGTAGAGGCAGATACAATAGGGCCTTTTTAAGAGAATCTTAGATAGGCACATGGAGCTTAGAAAATTAGAGGGTTCTGAAGTAGGGTAATTATAGGATAAATGGGCGGCACAACACTGTGGGCCGAAGGAAGGGCCTGTAATGTGCTGTAGATTTCTGTGATTCTGTGAAATTGAAGGGACATCTCTTCTCCCACGAAGTGATGATTAGTTGCAACCTGTTATCACAGGGAGAGAGAGAGAGAGAGAGGTGAACGGCAGCGATAGATCGTAAAATACTGATATGGAACACAACCATGGGCAGGGACCAGATGGGCCGAGTGGCCTCTCTGGTTTACATTATGAGTGTGGTAGAGACAGGGAGTACCCGAGACACGGGATTTGATACAGAACTGATTTACCTTTCACAGACCCACAATATTAAACACCAGTCTAGTTTAAGGCTAACATCAGCAGAACAGACTGCTCCAATGCTCAGTGACTAGGGTTCAGTCCTGGGTGCGATGAGCAGCCGCAATAACTGCAGAATCTGACAGTAACAATCCCTCATGAACCTGCAGCTGCCTTCAGTCACCGCGATGGTTAAATATTTAACACAGAACTTATTTGAACTTCCTCCCTGATGTGAAGTTGCTGGTGTTGCAGCAGCTGGGATGATTGTGTAAAACTCTTTGCTCACTCCGGACAGAAATGTGACCTCTATTTATTGTGAACTCACTGGAGCATCACAAGGTGGGTTAACTGAATGACTCTCTTCGCACACACGGAGCAAGTGAACGGCCGCTTCCCAGTGCGAAGCTGTTGGTGTATCTGCGATGGCCGACTGAATCCCTTCCAAAATGAGAGCCAGTGAATGACATCACACTGCTATCAACGTCATGGCAATGTATCCAATCAGATGACGGACATGGGCACGTGATCGGGCTCTCCTTGTAGCGAGTGGGGCGCTGTCTTCTCCAGCATCTCCGCCTCCACATTCAAGGATCGGCGGCATTCAAGCACTGGTGAACTGACAGATACAGCGGAACTAACGTGATGTTGTGTTTGTGATTCCTATACACAAATCCTTGCCCTTTTCTGTTAAAAGTTTGCAAAACACGCTTGATGGACAGCATTTCAAATTAGTTAATTTTAGTCTCCATGGTGACGTCGAGATTGTTACAGCAAGACTCAATTTAGTTTAAAGGAACAAAACCTCATTTTCTAACTGGCCACAGTTCAGGCATTCAGGCACAATATCAAACTCTCTGCTTTCCTTTCTGTATCAGAATGGATCATTTCTGGCCTTCATCAGTCTGTGACTTGGCTCAGTTTCTCTCTCTCCTTCACGTTCTGAGCATGCGCCACACCTACTAAGATCACATTTTATTTACGCGGCTGCTTCTGGAAACTCTCCGTCCATCCTGGCATTGAATTCAGAGTCAGCAATGTTATTGAATCTCAGGAGTAGGTGATTAGGCTTTCTCATTGGAGATTGATAAACCGGCGGTAGTGTGTGTCTGGACCGGACCACAGTTGTTCACTGTTTTATGGCCTGACGGAAGCAGCGAGACGTGAAATGTCCCAGTCTATTGCTGACGCAGAGAGAGTGGAGCTGGGGGAGGGGAGGCTATTCACATGCAATTTCGTAGCTTTGCAATCAGTTCATAGTGCACTGTGGTGCTGCACTGGCGGGGTCCCATTACTGGGATCAGGGCAAAGTCACTGTGGCTATCAGGATTTTGTGAATAAAGCGCCACTCTCCAACTTAGCAACTCGGGCCGCGGAGCAGGCCTATCGTTTGTATAATTACAGTGCAATTCATGGCATCGTGATAACTAAATACTGTAGCCAACCACGGCCACTCTATCCAGGCCTTTCAATATTCGATAGCACTCGTAAATTTGGCCACACGGCCATCAATGCTGTCATCCGATGCATTCACTTAGAACGCGAATAGAAACGTTACCAACACAGACTCCTGTGGAGCAACACGAATCACCGACAGCCAATCAGACAAGGCTCCCTTTATCCCCACCCTTTCTGACAGGTAACAGGTGACAGATGTGTGACAGTCTCGGCCCGAAACGTCGACGCTTTACTCCTCCTCGGAGAGGGTCACTGTCCTGATGAGTTTACCCAGCATTTTGATTGTTACGCCGGATTTCCAGCATCTCCAGGATCTCTGTATTTGGACTTGAACGTGCACATGACACAAATGCATATTCACATCGCTTATACTTTATTGAACGGGACTAGCAAAAAAAAAGATCGACAAAACAGTTGCAGATAAATTAAAATAAATTAAATAGCGGGAGGTTTGCTCTGTGATATAATCGAGTTTAAGCGGGAGTGAGCGTGATGGGGGGGGGGTGATGATGTCCGCGGGTGGAACGCCCTCTTGAACAGTCCCGTATCTCTATTGGTTGGTGCTCTAGATTGACATTATCTGCTACCAATGGAAACAAAATATCGCGCGTCATATTACGACAGGTTCTTGTTGTCTGGGAGATGACAGGAGCACGGGTTGCCAGCTCGAGCCCCGGACCGCGGTGCTGACGAAGCTCTGTGAGAGGGCGCGTGGTGCAGTGGCCGGGACCGTGTAATGGCGCAAGAGAGCGATGGGGAGTCTGCAGGATGAGTGAAAGGGAACGGGAAGCTCGTCTTCTCTTCCTTGCAACCGTTTGATTCCGCAACCCCTGCTGGGGTCCGGAATTCTCACTGAAAATGGAATATAAATTCATATTTAGAGCAATATTAATGTTATGTACGGGAAACTAAAAGTTCACACATGCCTTCGCAAACACTCATTCGATTGGTTTACTCCAAATCAGTTGCAAACGATTCTCTTGTGAACAGAGCAATGTGCATACGTAGGCCATTCAGCCCCCGAAAACGGCTACTTCACGCAGTAATAAGGTCCAATAAGAATAATTCAAGTACAAGCGGGACGGCCATTCTTTTTGCTTGTGTCACTGTTTAGACTGGCTTTGGCTCATCGGGCTTAGGGGAGATCAGGTTTGGGTGATACATTGTCTTGTAAGTTACTCTCTCTCTGTCCTCACTTGTTCATTCCTCATTTGTTATGGCAGAGCAGATTAGTGTGAATGGCTCCTGGGCAGGGTTCTGTACTATGTGTGGGATGTGGGAAGTCTGGCAGACCTCCAGATCAACACATCTGCGCCAGGTACACCGAGTAGCGCCTCCCGAGAGAAGGTGTTAAGGAACTGGAGCTGCAGCTCGATGACCTTCGACTCACACGGGATAATGAGGAGGTGACAGACAGGAGCTAAAGTGGGGTAGGACTCTTAGGTTGCAGGAGACAGGTAACTGGGTGGCTGTCAGGAGAAGGTGGGGAAATGCACAGCCACTGTGACCGTTCCCTCATGAATAGTACACAAGTTTAGATGCTATTGAGGGCGACGACGTACCCGGGAGGAGCCGCAGTGACCGGCTGTCCGGCACTGAGTCGGGTGTTGTGGCTCAGAATAACCGAGAGATGAAGACAATTGCAGTGTTGATAGGAGATTCCTCAGTCAGAGGGAAAGCGACGATGTTCTGTGGGGGCGATAGAGAGATTCACATGGTATGTTGCCTCCCTGGGGCCAGGATCATGGGTATCTCGGATCGGGTCCGTGGTATTCTCAAGGGCGAGGGTGAGCAGCCCGAAGTCTGGTGAGCATTGGCAGCAATGACATCGGTAGACAAGGTGATAAGATCCTGAAAAGAGGTTTTAGGGAGATAGTTAAAGAGTTGAGAAACAACACTTCCAGGGTAGTAATCTCTGGATTGCTGCCTATGCCACGTGATGGAATGATTTAACAGGTGATGGCGAGACCTCACTTGGAGCATTGGGAGCAGATTCGTCTCCCTTGTCGTAGAAAGGATGCGCTGAAACTGGAGAGGGTTCAAAGGAGGTTCACAAAAATTATTCTTGGTTTGAAAGGCTTGTCTTAAGAGGAGCGTTTCGTGGCTCTGGGCCAGTATTCACTGGAATTCAGAACAATAAGGGGTGAAATTCTTGATAGAGTGGATGTGACGAGGATATTTCCTATGGTGGGAGAGTCTAAGACCAGTTGACACAGCGTCACACATTGACTGGGTCTCCCATACTCAAAAGGCCTAGATTCGATAGTGTTTGTTAAGTGTGTTCAGAAAAGTTTCCTTCATCGGTACATGGAGCTCCCAATGAGAGAGAGCGCGATACTTGATTCCCTGTTAGATACTGAGACACGGCTGGTGACAGATGATTGTGTCTGCGAATTCTTTACATCCAGCGATCACAACGACATTAGTTTAAAAGTAAGTATAGACCAGGTACGGTCTGCTCCGCGGACTGAAATTCTAAATTGGAGAAAGGCCAATTTCGATGATATCTGAAAGGATATGAGAATTGTTCATTGGGACACGCTATTGTCAGGCAAAGGTGTAATTTTGAGAGTAGCAAGCTTGTATGTGCCTGTCAGAATGAAAGGTAAATATAACAGGTTTAGAGAATTTTGGATTCCCAGAGATATTAAGGCATTAATTAAGAAAAAAAATGGAGTTGGTTAGCAGGTGTCGGCAGGTAGGGAGAACTGAGGTACTTCTGTGATACGGGAGATGCAAGAGAATGCTTAAGACAAGATCAGGAACGTTAAAGAAGACATGAGGTTTCCCAAGGAGACAATGTGATCTGGGATCCCAAGGAGATTCTACAGAAATGCAAAGAGGAAAAGGAATTGCAAGGGACAAAATTGGTCCTCTGGAAGACCAGAATGTTAATCAATGCGTGAAGCCAGTTGAGGTGGGGGAAATCATACAGATTTTGTTCTGCATCTGTATATATTAGGGAGACGGATGCAGAACCTGCACAGAATGTATAGAAGTGGGGCGAAGCAGATCATGGACCACATAGGTATTAAAGAGGCGGACATGTTGCTGCATTGAGGTAAACTCGGTGGAGAGACTCCCAGGGCCTGCCGAGGTGTTCCTTCCGAACTTGTAGGTGGCAAGTGCAGACATTGCTCGGATTCCAGCAGAGATACTTAAATCATCCTTAGCAACCGGTGAGGCACCGGTGAATTGGAGGATGGCGAATGAGACCTTAAGATATAGGAGCAGAATTGGGGAAATTGGACCAGTGAGTCGGCTCCGCCATTTCATTCTGGGTCATCTAATTTCCCTCTCTGAGCGAGTTCACACAACCATAAAATAAAGGATCAGAATTAGGTCACTTGCCCCATCAAGTGCATGGGTAATGTGTACTGTTGTTCCGCTGTTTAGGAAAGGCTCTCTGCTGACGTCAGTAGTGGGAAGAATATTGGACAGTAAGGGACAGGGTCTCTGAGTATTTGGACGGGCAGGGACTGATTGGGGATAATCTTTACAGGTCGTGTCCGACGAATATGATAGGGGTTCAAGGGGAATTTGCTGAGAACGTTGATGAAGGCAAGGAAATGGATGTTGTGTGTACAGACATTAGCAAGATATTTGACAAGGTCCCGCATCGGATGCTGGTCAAGAAAGTTCAGACACTTGGCATTCAATGAGCGGTAGTAAATTGTATTAAGTATTGGCTTTGCGAGAGAAGCGTGGTAGCAATTGCCTGTCTGACTGGAGACCTCTGACTGGTGGAGTGCCAAATGGATCCTCCGTTGTTTGCCATCTCCACCATTGATCTAAGTAATAATGTGGTGAACTCGATCCGCACATTTGCGGATGACACCATGATTGGGAGCACAGTGGAAATCGAGGAAGTCTACTGGATTCCTGCAGGATCTGAATCAGCTGTAAAAATGGTAGAAGGATTTTAATACAGACAAGTGCGAGGTGCTGCACTTCAGAAGGACCAACCAGGGTAAGATTTACACAGTGAATGGTACACTGGGGTGTGCTGTAGAACAAAAGGATCTGTGAATACAGACGCATAATTCATTTAAAGTGGCGCACAGGTATATAGGGGTTGAAATGAAAGCATTTGGCAGGCTGGTTTTCATAAATCAAAGTAGTGATCACAGGAGGTAGAATGTAGTGTTGAAGTTGTAAAAGACGCTGTTGAGGCCTAACTGGGAGTATTGTGTACAGGTTTAGTCATCTACTAGGAAGAAAACTATGAATAGGGTTGAAGCAGTCCGGAGGAAATTTACAGGGATCTTCTCGGATCTGGAGAACCTGAGTTAAAATGAAAGATTGGACCGGTTCACACTTTATTACTTGGAGCGTAGAAGATGGAGGGGGATTTGACAGAGGCATAATAAATAATGAGGAGTACATATAGGGTAAATGCACGCAGGCTTTTTCTACGGAGCAACACACACACACAACGCTGGAGGAACTCAGGAGGCCAGAGAGCATCTATAGAAAAGTGTAAACAGTCGACATTTCGGGTCGAGACTCTTCATCTGAACTGAACGTGAAATGTTTCTTTCTTTCTCTCTCTCTCTCTCTCTCTCTCTCTCTCTCTCTCTCTCTCTCTCCCTTTCTCTCTGTCTCTCTCTGTCTCTCTGTCTCTCTGTCTCTCTCTCTCTCTCTCTCTCTCTCTCTCTCTCTGGTAGACTATAGCCTGTCAGTTTGTGAATGTGATCTGCGTGCTGGTCTGTACTCCTGTGAACATATTAAAATTGGGAATCATTCCCTTCCTGGCTCCCATTTTCACTACCACACAACTCCCTGGCTGGTTATAATTTTCAATCAATACGTCACTCCCTCCCTGTCAGCCAAGTTAACCGCGGTGTAATATATAAGTTTCTGCGTCTGCCCCTCCCCGACGGCCATTCCAACAACAGTGCATCTCAAGTTCGCGCGTCAGTCCTTCGATAGCGCCCATTTCCAAACAACCTATCACTCCCCACATGGGTACAATTTCTCGCCATTTGGAATGGGCGTCTTTTCAGAAAGATGCATTTCACAAATATTTCAGGCGCCGTGTTAATCAACAACCCGCTGATTAACCAATGGCGAAGGGGTTTCTTGTTGCAAGAATTGCCCGGATGGAAATACAATATTCAGTTGATGCTAATGTCAATAAATGAATAGTTATAAACCTCTCTGAATCGTACATGGGCGAATGGGTTTGGTTTGTTTTCAAGATGAAATTACGTGCCTCAGAACAGAGAGTCATATGAAACTACAGCAAAAAAAAAAAACAGGCCCTTCGGCCCGTCTAGTCAAACCCGAAAACAGTTAAACTGCCTACTCTCACCGACCTGCACCGTGACCATAATCCTCCATATCCCTGCTATCCATGTACCTACCTAAGCTTCGATTGAACGTTGAAATTGAGCTCGCATGCACCACTTGCTGTCACGACCCTCTGAGTGAAAAAGCACCCCAACCCCTGGTTCCCCGTAAACTTTTCATTTTTCAGCTTCAACCCATGCCTTCTGATTGTAGTCTATCCAACCTCAATAGAAAGAGCCTGCTTGCATTTACCCGCAGCTATACCCCTCATAATTTTGTATACCACTATTAATCCTCTCTCAATCTTCCACGTTCTAAAGAATACAATTTTACCCTGCTCAATCTTTCCCTATAACTCAGGTCCCCCAGACCCGACAACATTCTTGTTTTTTTTTTTTTTCTGTTTTCTTTCAACCTTGTTTACAGCTTTTCTGTGGGTAGGTGACCAAAACTACACACAATTCTCCAAATTTTACTTCGCCACTGTGTTATTCAACTTCAACATAATATCCCATCTCCTGGACTCAGTACGTCGATTTATTAAATACCAACGTACCAAAAACTTTCTTTACGATCCTCTCTTCCTGTGGCACAACTTTCAATAGATTATGGACCTGACCTCCCAGATCCCTTTGTTCCATGACAGTCCTTAGTGCCCTACCGTTCACTAAGAGCTTTCCTGATTGGTCGGACAGAAGTGCAAATCATTGCACTTGTCTGCATTAAATTCGATCGGTCATTTTTCAGCCCATCTTTACAGCTGATGCAGATTCTTCTACAAGCCACGTTGTCCACTATACCCTCAAATTTGGGGCTATCCGCAAATCTGCCGATCAGTTAAGCACATCATTCCAACTCATTGATATAGATGACAAACAACAAATGCCAAGCACTGATTTCTGAGGCACACCACTAGTCACAGGCCTCCGGGCAGAGAGTCAACCCTCCACTAGCACTCTTCCAAAGCGGAATCCTGAATACCGAGCGACTGAACGTTCTCGACCAGCCGCCCATGCTGGACTTTGTCAAAGTCTTGTCGGCAACATTTCTTTCATTCACTTTCCTGGTAGCTTCCTGGAAAAACCCTGTAAGATTAGTTAGACATAACCTACCACGCACGAAGCCATCCTTATGAAGATACAATCAGCAGATATTGGAAATCCAAACAACACATACAAAATGCTGGAGAAACTCAAAATATCGGAGAGCATCTGTACAAAAGAGGACAATCGGCGTTTCGTGCCGAGACACTTCATCGGGACTGGACAGTGCAAGTTTGTCCAAATACATATATATCCAGTCCCGTAGAATAGCTTCCAATAATTTTCACACACTGATGTCAGACTCACCGACCAGTAATTTTCTGGTTTGTGTTTACAGCACTTTGTAAACAGTAGAACAATATCCTCCAATCTCCTGGTACCTCACCTGTCGTTAAGGATGTTTTGAATATCTCCGCAAGGGCCCCATCAATTTCTGCACTTGTCTTCCGCAGGGTCCGAGGAAACATCTTGTTTGATCCTGGAGATTTATCCTTTCTGATTTGCCTCAAGGTGGCAAACGCTTCCTCCTCTGTAATCTGTTCATGGTTCATGAAATTGATACCGCTTTGCCTCGCTTCCATAGGCTCTGCTTCCGTGCCCCGATGAAATGCAGATGCAAATAATTCATTTTAGGTGTTCGACAACTCTTTTGGCTCCACAGATGGATTATCACTCTGGTCTTCAAGAGGTCCAATTTTATCCCTTGCGATCCGTTTGCTCTGAACATGCCTGTCGATTCCTCAGTGATTCTCCTTCATCTTATCTACTAGAGGAACTTCTGCCTTCTTGCAGCCTCCCGGATTTCTTTCTTGAGCTTTCTCTTGCACTTGTACTTTCTCTTGCACTACATAAGGACCGCATGTGATCCGACTTGCCATTATCTGCTTTCTTCTTTTAACCTGCGCCTCAATATCTCTTGAAAATCAGGGTTCCTGCACATGTTATCCTTACCTTTTATTCTGATCTGCACTTGCATGTTTGTAGTGTAAACATGTCGTTTTCGAAGGTCTCACAGCTTCCAATTATATTTTTGCCAGAAAGCCACCTGTCGCAATCCATACCTGCCAGATCCTTTCCGATACCATCAAAATTGTTTTTTTTTTTTCAATTTAGAATCTCAAGCCACCTGTCGGATCTAACATTTTACATACTTACTTTGAAATTATGGGCATCATTGTCACTGGCTGCAGAGTGTTCCTATACACAATCTTCTGTCCCCTGCGCTGCCTCATTCTTTAATAGCAGATTCAATATCGCAGGCTCGCTTATTGGAACCTCTGTGTACTGATGAAGGAAACGTTCTTCGACGCGCTTGACAAACTCTATCCCACCTAGTCCATTTACAGTGTGGGATTCCCAGTAATTATTTGGAAGTTAAAATCACCTACTATAACAAATTTAAGTTTCTTGCAAAGGTCTGCAATCTTACAAATGTGTTCCTCTAAATCCCTAAGACTGTTGGGACGTTTGTATTAGAGCCCTGTTAACATGACCACCTTTCTTATTACTGAGTTCCACACATAACCTCCAGGCTGAGTCGCTGGTGAAGAAGGCGAATGCAATGTTGGCTTCATTTCTAGAGGAATAGAGTATAGCAGCAGGGATGTGATGTTGAGGCTCTATAAGGCGCTGGTGAGACCTCACTTGGAGTACTGTGGGCAGTTTTGGTCTCCTTATTTAAGAAAGGATGTGCTGACGTTGGAGAGGGTACAGAGAAGATTCACTAGAATGATTCCGGGAATGAGAGGGTTAACATATGAGGAACGTTTGTCCGCTCTTGGACTGTATTCCTTGGAGTTTAGAGGAATGAGGGGAGACCTCAGAGAAACATTTCGAATGTTGAAAGGCATGGACAGAGTGGATGTGGCAAAGTTGTTTCCCATGATGGGGGAGTCTAGTACGAGAGGGCATGACTTAAGGATTGAAGGGCGCCCATTCAGAACAGAAATGCGAAGAAATTATTTTAGCCAGAGGGTGGTGAATCTATGGAATTTGTTGCCACGGGCGGCAGTGGAGGCCAAGTCATTGGGTGTATTTAAGGCAGAGATTGATAGGTATCTGAGTAGCCAGGGCATCAACGGTTATGGTGAGAAGGCGGAGGAGTGGGACCAAATGGGAGAATGGATCAGCTCATGACAAAATGGCGAAGCAGACTCGATGGACCGAATGACCGACTTCTGCTCCTTTGTCTTATGGTCTTATGGTCTTACAACGCCTCACTAGTGAAGTTCTACAGTCTGTCCTGGCGGAGCACTGCCATGACATTTTCTCGTACTGGTAACGCTGCCCCTCCTATATTAACCCCTCCCGATCTGTCACGTCTTAAATAATTTGATCCCGAAGTAGGTGTAGCTTATTTGATCAAAGTGTTTGAGCTGAAACTCGCCCTGAGCCGGACAGCCCCGTTCATACACAGGGTGGAGCCCTCAACCCGGCTGGATCAAATTCACAGCCTGGGACTGGCTGAATAAAACGGAGAAGCTTCGCCCCGCTGGTTGCGTCAGAAAAATAAGGAGGAAAAGTGAGATCTACACGGAAATCCAGACAGAAACTATTTGGGAACGCGAGGGAACATTCATACAGCCTCTGTAATTCAGTCTGTGTTTGCTGCATTTGTCTTAGTCCTCTCTCCTCTCTCCCGCTGACCGACCTGTACCAGGCTGGGGAGGAGGTGTGGGACCAGAACTGCGGACTGCCTCATTAACCACGGCTCATCCGGACCTGTCTGTCTGTAATGAGCGACGGACACTCTATAACCGAATAGGGTCGGGAGCAGCAGCGCAGACTGAATTCCGGCGCAGGGTCGGCGCATTTCTCATCCGGGACCGCACTGAACTCCCTCCGGTTTCAACATCAGAGGTACTGCAAATGTTGTCTCCGATTCTGCAAATCCGTGAGCGTGTACAGCGGGGTTCGGCTTTTGTCGGGAGCGGGAGGGAATACAAGGGGAGAAGGGAGCTCTGACACCTTCAGCCAATTAATTGTTGACCAACTGCGTTAAAAGAAACTCGCGCACGGATAGTGATATCTAAAATGTCCCACGGGCCAGGGCAGGATCCCTTCTCCTATTTCTCCCTCTCCCTCTCCCCCCACCCCCCCCCCCTCTCTCTCTCTCTCTCTCTCTCACACACACACACACACACAGTAGGACCCGATGACAACTACAACAGAAGAGCTGAAGGGGACTCAGAATACCAGAGGGACCGTGACATTTTACTGTTTTACTGATCGAGACGTCGCAGTGGAGAATGCCGCTGATCGATTTATTTAATTAAATCCTAACAATGATATTTAAACTGCAAATATGGGAGTTTGAAGTAAAATTAAGTACTGGAATCTCACAAAGTCTGCTAGCAGTTGTAACAAGTAGTCATTCAGATTGTAGACATTGGGGAACTTTCTTTTCTATATCATAGGGAGATCATTTTTTTTCCGTAACAGAAATGCTTAAATACAATATTAAACGAGTTTTGTGCACAGTTGAAGTGGAATGTAGAACTAGTTTGTTTGGTTTCAGCAGAGAAGCCGCTCCCTGCTCCGAGGAATGTCTGCGTGACGGAATCCGCCCTGCGGATAGGGAGCAGTTGGCAAACAGAGAAATCGCGCTGTCAGTCTCACAGAACAGCAACACCGGCCCCTCCCCCACAGCTACTAAATATCCTTCGCTTGGTTTTCTGGTAAGAAATTGGAAGAAAAATATATCCAGACGGAGACAGAACATTCTTGGTGAATTGAGGTGAGACTAATTCAGCTTCTGATCTTTATTTCCGATCAGCACGTTATCTGTGTTTCGGATCAGTGAATAAGAAGTCATCAGATCCATTGTAACGCTCCTCTGGTGGTGGCGGTGTTAGTGATCCTGCAGTTTTCCGTCTGTACGTGTCAGATTTTCCACAGTTTATATCAAGATTAAAAACTCTTCTGCAACCAGCGGTTACAATTTCAAAGCAAGCGTGTGAAAAGCTGTTTAGCCAACACGAGTTCCGTTTCCAAAACTTGTCATTTCAAATGAATTTATGTTGTATTCTCTTTGAAACTGTTTATTGTAGCTGTATCGAGCTGATCTAATCAATGCCATGTAGAAGCAAAGTCTTTGATTCTGTTCAAGGCTTCGATACATGGAGGAATATGTTCAAACAGTAGAGTAGCAGACGGAATTAGGAGTCCTCGTGCAGGACTCCCAAAACATTAATTTCCAGGTCGAGTAAAGAAGGGAAATGCAATGTTGGCATTTATTTCAGGGGGAATAGAATATAAAAGCAAGGAGTTAAAACTGAGCCCTTATAAGACACTAGGCTGGCCGCACTTGGAGTAATGTCAACAGTTTTGGGCCGAATATATTAGAAAGGATGTTTTGTCATTGGAGAGGGTTGACGAGGATGATTCCTGCAATGGCGCTGTTAACATTTAAGCAGCGTTTGGCAGCTATGCACTTGTAGTCACTGGAGTTTATAGCAACGCGTGGAGAATCTTATTGAAACCCACCAAATGTTGAAAGGACTAGACAGGGTGGATGTCTCTTATGGTGGGGTATCCAGAACTAGCAGGCACACCCGCAAAATTGAGGAGTGACTTTTTAGAGCAGAGGTAAGGATGATTTTTATTGAGCCAGAGAGTAGCGAGTCTACTGCGGTGGAGGCCAAGTACGTGGATATATTCTGTACCGGTCCCACCTTTCCTGGAAGAGAGCCCAATGATCGAATCATCTTATGCCCTCCCTCCCACACGAACTCCTTTGCCATGTATTAAACTGTATAATCTTCCTACTCCTGGCCTCACTGTCACGTGGCACGGGTAGAAATCCCGAAGTCACAACCCTGGAGCTCCTGACCTTTAACTTAAGCAACGAACTCCTCACTTGAGAAAATGGCTTATCACCATTGCATAGGAAACCACAACACAGACGCTGTCCCTGTCTGACTTACTCACATCCGCGTACCCTCCGGGCTCACGCTCTTCCTGAACAGCCCTCTTTCTTCAGTCAGTATCTGCAAGATCATAAAATAAACAACTGAAATGATCTGCTAAAGAGTTCCAGTACTGGTGACTATGTTTTCCCAGTTTAAACACTCTCTTCTTATTCCCTACCTGTTAAAAGGGGGACGTTGATGGCGGAAGCGGAGATAAATGCAAGACACAAACAATGAAGTAACAGGACTAGGTTAATCGAGATAGCAAGGTGAGTCAGGAAGAAACGACGCTGGACATTGACACAGGCGCTGGACGAGACTAGGATTCGGGCCCTGGGCTAGGACGTGGACTAGAAACATGGGACCCGGATGGGAAAATAAGGACGAGGAGCCTGGCATAGGAACACGGAACTCCGAAACCAGAGCATGGACAAGGACATGGAATCTGGGTCTTGACTCAGAACCGGAACCCGGGTCCAGGCTAGGACTCGGGACTAGGATCTTGGAAATGACAGGACGTGGCTACAGGACAGGACGTGGTACTCCAGCACAGGACGAGTTACCACAGCAGCGGGCTGGGCGAGGAACTCCTGGGTGGGGCGAGGAAGCGGAACTAGATGAGGACACGAACCTCAGATTTGGACAGGGTTGGAACACGACGTCTGGAATTGATCTTGGAACACAGGAACACAGAGCCTTAGTCTTAAACTGAACGCTCAGAGCCTTGGATGTGGACTGGACACTCAGAGCCTTGGATGTGTACTGGACGAGGTATTTTTGGGCAGGCCGAGGTACTCCAGGGAAGGACGTGGATCTTGGACTAGGTTTGGCTCGGTTCTTGGATTCGGCTTGTTGGGTGCAGAGCCGGGACTCCTCCTTGGAGCGCAAGGCCGGGACTCTTTCTAGGACGTAGGGCCGGGATGCTTTCTAGGACACGAGGCCAGGATGACTACCGAGGCCACTTGCCCAGGGAACTGCCAAGGTACTCCTGGACTGGACGAGGGACTCCTGGACTGGACGAGAACACAAAGCCTTGACTTGGACAGGACTGGAACATGGCACCTGGGACGTGGAACACAGGAACACAGAACACAGAGCCGGGACCCCTCCTTGGAAACAGGACTTAGGGCCAGGGCCTTACACAGTGTCAGGATCCCTCCTTAGGAACAGGACCTAGGGCTAGGACTCTTCTTTGACATGGACACTGAAAACGGGGACACAAAGAGATAGTTCCAAACTCAACGGTAGATAGTTTCTTATCTTGGCGTGGCAAGGCTCCTGTCTCACTCCGGCAGTTGAACTTGACAGGCATGCAGGCGAGGCTGCAGAAGGAAGAGGAAGGGAACAGTCCAGCAGGGAAACTTGGTTTGAGAGGTATTTATGTGCCAGCCCAAAACGGGAATCAGGTGCCTCAATTAAGGCACCCAAAGGAACAAGAGAACACAGGGAAACCCAGAATAAGGAATCGAAAGACCGGACCGTGAACCGGAATGCAGACTTCTTGGACCGGACCATGACACTACCCTGCTCACGTTCACTTTGCCAACTCCAGATATTCCGCCAGATCCGAACCCACTGTGAGGACATTTACATCTCACAGGACGCTGTTCAAATCCCTGTCCCACTCTAATGCAGAGGTCACTTATACCCCACCCCACTTCCTAATCTGCAGTCGCAGCCCATGACGGTTACAGCTGTTTCGAGACCTGAGATTCTGGGGCTCTGTAACAAACACAATGTTAATAACAAGATGCGACAGTAATTAAGGTGAAAAGTGAATTGTTGGTTCCTGAAAGGACACATATCCCGTCTGATCCAATGGACTAGATCCTCCCTAGTTTACAACTTAATTTTCCCTAGGTGATGGAACTACCAATCAACTCACATTCTCCCCACCAAAGTCTACAGTCCCACGCCCTTCCCCCAACTTACCTAACACCCAGAAATCCACCCATAACTTCTACCCACACACAGGCAGATCCCCTTCACCCCAAACCACCACCCAGCTCTGGGAACCGCAAGTAACCGATCCCACAGCTCGGGCTCCGTTGCAAAGCTAAAACCGGCCTCTGAACCGGAGAGGCCGGAGCCTAGAGCCTAGAGCCGGTAAATTTGCTGTTGACACAAAGGTTGGGGATGTTGTGGATAGTGTGGAGGGCTATCAGAGGTTACAGTGGGTCATCGATAGGTTGCAAAACTGGGCTGAGAAGTGGCAGATGGCGTTCAACCCAGAGAAGTGTGAGGTACTTCATTTTGGTAGGTGAAATATGATGGCAGAATATAGTATTAATGGTAAGACTCTTGGCAGTGTGGAAGTTCAGAGAGATTTATCTAATAAGACCCCGGACTGGTCCATTCTTGCCCCCCCGCCCAACACCACACCTATCCTCAATTTGTCTGGACCATTGACCCCATCTCCAGCTCAACAGTCTGTCGGTGTTTGCCCCCAATGTGGTGAATCCCTCTGCTCGCCACCACCGTGGGCTCAGACATTTCCACAAATGAGCCCCTCCTGTTCCCACCGTGAGAAACATCCTGTCCGCTCCCTCTCACATCACCGTTATCCTTTCAATAAAATCCACCCCACCCCCCTCTGCTGGGAATCCTCCCTCCCCGGGAAACTGGCATCAATCCAACGGGCGGAGCGGTCTCCTCCTACCTCTCAGCTATACATCATTCTCCGGCCACAGAGACTCATCACAAACGCCCCTAATTTCTCTCAGGGGAAATTGAAATAAATCAAATACCGTGACATTTGCTCTGTGTTTTGTTCCGCTTTAAGGGGGATTTTGGAGCCGAAGCGGGAGACATCGTCAGTGGTGGTAACGCCCTCTCGACTGGCCCACCTCCGCTATTAGGGGTAAAGAAGTGATTGACTTCTATTTGCATCACTGGGAATAACGTAGCTCGTAAATACTCTGTTGACAGCGGCGGAGGGACTGAGCTAAATTGAGTACAGTAGTACAAACCGTTAAACCCGTCTGAGCGCGGGCCGGGCAGCGCGTTTATGACGTAAAATACCGGACTAGTGACGTCAAATCCCGATGTGCGTCCGGGCCTCCACGTCCTCATCCAGGTCATTTATAAATATCACGAAGAGCTGGGACCCAGAACAGATTGATGAGGCACACCACTGGTCACGGACCTCCATGCAGAATATGACACGTTTGCAACCACTCTTTGCCTTCTGTGGGAAAGCTAGTTCTGAATCCACAAAACAATATCCTCTTGGATTCCATGCCTCCTTACTTTCTCAATAAGACTTGCATGGGGTACCTTATCTGATGCCTTGCTGAAATCCATTTACACTATATCTACTTCTCTACCTTCATCAATGTGTTTAGTCACATCCTCAAAAAAAAAAATCAATCAGGCCCTAAGGCACGACCTGCCTTTCACAAAACCATGCTGACTATTCCTAATCATATTATGCCTTTCCAAATGTTCTAAGTCCTACTTCTCAGGATCGGTTCCATCAACTTACCAACTACTGGAGTAAGACTCACTGGTTTGTAATTTCCTGGGCTATCTAATATTCAATGACAGGACCGGCTGGAGGGGCCGAGTGGCCTGCTCCTGTTCCTGTTATCTGTGTGTTTAAAGAAGAGGAATAACGGGCCCCTTCTTCGGCCTGCAGGATTTCCCAGCGGGTGTTGTAACCATCGGTGTTTGAGGCCAATTGTTCCCAAACGGTCATCAATTTAGCTGAGAGGGCAAATTCAACATATCCAAGTCTGTTATCGACAAATAATGTAGAATTATGTATCGTTAATGACACAAAACCGATATTTTAATATTGTTGCTGACAGAGAATTTTATAATTGATGTTCCATGTGTTATCTGAATGCACGTGTCTGTGATGCTGCTGCAAGTCAGTGTTTCTCTGTACCTGTACCTTCCCGTACTTGTGCACTTGGCAATAAATTCAACAGGACCTGAGAAAACGTGGATACATAGAAACATAGAAAAGCATACAGCACAATACAGGCCCTTCGGCCCGCAAAGCTGTGCCAATCATGTTCCTATCTTAGAAGTACCTAGACTTTACACATAGCCCTCTATTTTCCTCAGCTCCATGCAGCCATCCAGGAGTCTCTTAAAGGACCCTATCGTTTCCGCCTCCACCACCGCCGCCGGCAGCCCATTCCACACATCTCAGTGAGATCTGAGTAGTGATGATCATCTTGGGACCTCGGTAGTTTGAAAAAAATGCAAGACCCTTTGGATTGTCGATGAGCACGGGGATCTTGGAGCCCCAGTTCATTGTTCCCTGGAAGTGACTACACATATTGACTTTATTATTTACTACGCATGCTTAATTTTATTATTCGAGGCATTGAGTTCAGAAGTCAGGAAGTTGTGTTGCAAATTTATAAAATTCTAGTTAGACCACATCTGGAGTATATCATACAGTTCTGGTCGACCCATTCTGGGAAGCATTTTGAGGCTTTGGAGAGGGTGCAGAAGAGGTTTACCAGGATATTGCCTGGATTAGATGACATGTTCCTATCTCTCAACATTAGCAGAGATAGGAACAGACAAGTTAGAAAAGCGTTTAAGTGGAGTACGGGGAGTATGGGTATAGCATGAGGTGGAGGATAAATCCTGGCTGAGGGATTGGAGCAGGGGGCAGGGTTTCAGATTTCTGGATCATTGGGACCTCTTTTGGGGCAGCTGTGACCTGTACAAAAAGAATGGGTTGCACTTTAATTCCAGTGGTCCAATATCCTGGAGGGGAGGTTTGCTAAGGATACTGAGGAGAGTTTAAACTAGAATTGTTGGGGGGGGGGGCGAGACCGAACTGAAGAGACTGGGGAAGAGGCGGTTGGCTCACAAATGGAGAAAGCTTGGAGACAGTGTGTGAGGGAGGATAGGCAGGTGATAGAGAAGGGACGTGCTCAGACCGATGTTTTGAGATGTATCTATTTTAACGCAAGGAGAATTGTGAACAAAACGGATGAGCTTAGCGCGTGGATCAGTACTTGGAAATATGACGTGGTGACCATTACAGAGACTTGGATGGCTCAGGGACAGGAATGGTTACTTCAAGTGCCGGGTTTTAGATGTTTCAGAAAGGACAGGGAAGGAGGCAAAAGAGGTGGGGACGTGGGACTGTTGATTGGAGATAGTGTCACGGCTGCAGAAAAGGTGGAGAAGTTGGTAAAAGAGGGATTGTCTACGGAGTCTCTGTTGGTGGAGGTTAGGAACAGGAAGAGGTCAATAACTTGACTGGGTGTTTTTAATAAACCGCCCAATAGTAACAGGGATATCGAGGAGCAGATAGGGAAGCAGATCTTGGAAACGTGTAATAATAACAGAGTTGTCGTGATGGGAGAGTATAATTTTCCAAATACCCATTGGCATCTCCCTAGAGCAAGGGGTTTAGATGGGGTAGAGTTTGTTAGGTGTATCCAGGAAGGTTTCGTGACACAATATGTAGAAAAGCCTACAAGAGGAGAGACTGTACTTGATTTGGTATTGGGAAATGAACCTGGTCAGGTGTCAGATCTCTCAGTGGGACAGCATTTTGGAGATAGTGATCATAATTCTATCTCCTTTACAATAGCATTGGAGAGAGATAGGAACAGACAAGTTATAAAGGCGTTTAATTGGAGTAAGGAGAATTGTGAGGCTATCAGGCAGGAAATTGGAAGCTTAAATTGGGAACAGATGTTCTCAGGGAAAAGTGCTGAAGAAATGTGGCAAATGTTCAGGGGATACAGTAGTTGTGTGGAATTCTGCACAGGTACGCTCCAATGAGACAGGGAAGTTATGTTAGGGTACAGGAACCGTGGTGTACAAAGGCTGTAATAAATCTAGTCAAGAAGAAAAGAAAAGCTGACAAAAGGTTCAGAGACCTATGTACTGTTAGGGATCTAGAAGATTATAAGGCTAACAGGAAGGAGCTTAAGAAGGAAATTAGAGAGCCAGAAGGGGCCATGAGAAGGCCTTGGTGGGCAGGATTAAAGAAAACTGAAAGGCATTCTACAAGTATGTGAAGAGCAAGAGGACAAGACATGAAAGAATAGGACCTATCAACTGTGACAGTGGGAAAGTATGTATGGAACCGGAAGAAATAGCAAAGGTACTTTATGAATACCTTCAGTATTCACTATGGAAAAGGATCTTTGTGATTGTAGTGATGACTTGCAGCAGACTGAAAAACTTGAGCATGTAGATATTAAGAAGGAAGATGTGTTGGAGCTTTTGGTAAGCATCAATAGACAATAGGTGCAGGAGTAGGCCATTCGGCCCTTCGAGCCAGCACCGCTATTCATTGTGATCATGGCTGATCATCCACAATCAGTACCCAGCCCCTGCCTTCTTGCCAAATCCCTTGACTCCACTATCATTAACAGCTCCATCTAACTCTTTCTTGAAAGCATCCAGAGAATTGGCCTCCACTGCTTTCTGAGGCAGAGCATTCCACAGATCCACAGATCTCTGGGTGAAAAAAAAGTTTTCCTCAACTCCGTTCTAAATTGTCTACTCCTTATTCTCAAACTGTGCCATTTGGTTCTGGACTCCCGCAACATCGGGAACATGCTTCCTGCCTCCAGCGTGTCCAAATCCCTTAATAATCTTACATGTTTCAATCAGATCCCCTCTTATCCTTCTACATTCCAGTGTATACAAGCCCAGTCGATCCAATCTTTCAACATATGAAAGTCCCGCCATCCAGGGAATTACACTTGATAACCTACGCTGCAGTCCCTCAGTAACAAGAATGTCCTTCCACAAATTCGGAGACCGAAACTGTACACAGTACTCCAGGTGTGGTCTCACCAGGGCGCTGTACAACAACAAGAGGATCTCTTCGCTCCTACACAACTCCCCTCGTTATGAAGGCCAAGATGCCATTAGCTTTTTTCACAGTAAGCTGTATCTGCATGCTTACTTTCAGTGACTGATGAACAAGGACACTTAGATCTCGTTATGCTTCCCCTTTTTCTAACTTGACACCATTCAGATAGTAATCTGCCTTCCTGTTCTTGCCACCAAAGTGGATAACCTCACATTTATCCATATTAAACTGCATCTGCCTTACATCTGCCCACTCACTTAACCTATCATAACCTCCCCCTCACATTCCACACTGCCACCCAGATTTGTGTTACTTGCAAATTTGCTAATGTTACTTTTAATCCCTTCATCTAAATCATTAATATATATTGTAAATAGCTGCGGTCCCAGCACCAAGACTTGCAGTACCCCACTAGTCACCGCCTGCCATTCTGAAAGGGACCTGTTAATCCCTACTCTTTGTTTCCTGTTAGCCAACCAATTTTCTATCCATGTCAGTAGTCTACACCCAAAACCATGTGATCTAATTTTGCCCACTAATCCCCTATGTGGGACCTTATCAAAGGCTTTCTGAAAGTCCAGGTACTTTACGTCCACTGGCTCTCCCGTGTCCATTTTCACAGTTACATCGTCAGAAAATTCCAGAAGATTAGTGAAGCATAATTTCCCCTTCATAAATCCCTGCCGACTCGGATCGATCCTGTTACCGCTATCCAAATGTGCATAATGCAATGAGATTACACATAAATATGGAAAAGGAGAGCTCTGGACCACGGGGTGAGATTATAAATTGGAAAAAGGTCAATTTGATGGTATCGGAAAGCATCTGACAAGTGTGGATTGGGACAGGCTGTTTTCTGGCAAAGGAGTACTTGGTAAGTGGGAGGTCTTCAGAAGTGAAATTCTGAGGGTGTCAAGTTTGTATGTGCCTGCCAAAATAAAAGTTGAAAGGTAACTGGTGCAGGGAACATTGGTTTTCAAGAGATATTGAGGCCCCGGATATTTTGTTCCTCTAAATGTGTCACAGTTGGGAACAGACCCAAATGCAAGACACAGACGTTGAAGTACA